>NW_027190574.1:0-33008 GCF_040958095.1 Procambarus clarkii
GAAAGTGATGGAACGACGAAGTTCCGGTCCGTCTTGGACCAGTCACAATTCGATCAACACAAGGCAAAACATGAACAAATGGGTATAAATTTGAAAAGTTTAAATTTAGAAATGGCCTGGGTAAATGTTGGTTTGGTAACAGTGTACACAATTCGAAGGGCAAATTACCGCATAGCATAACAGTTGAAGGATCTCTTGATTGTTTCAAGCGAAGGTTTTTATATATATGTGAATGGGGTTGGGTGGATATAAATAGGAACTTCTTCGACGGCGATGCCATCTGTTTTTACCTTCATTCCTATGTTCATATGAATGGACATTCGTATGAACATAGGAATGTTCATATGAACAAAAAGGGATATTAATAGGGTATTAAAAGTATCAACGCATAATAAACTCAAAACAATGAATATAAACTGGATAACTATAGATATGGGAATGTTCTGGGTAAATACAGATTCGGTAACAGGACTGTCGATTTGTGGACCCTATTACCGCAAAACATAGGGGGATATTAATAATAGTATTAAAAGTGTCAACACAAGACATAACACGAAACAATGAGTATAAATTGGATAAGATTAGATTTATAATAGACATGGGTAAATACTGGTTCGGTAACAGAGTTGTTGATTTGTAGAACCAATTACCGCCCACTGTGGTGGAGGTGGGGTCCTTCAATTGTTTCAAGAGTGGGATGGACATGTATATGAGTGGGATTGGGTGGTTTATATATAGCAGTTGCCTTGTATTGGCCAATAGGCCTTCTGCAGTCACCTTCTTATGTTCTTAACTGTTGCACCAACAGAATCTCATTCTTGCTCTAATGATCCATTTGTGAAGATGTGAGTGGTTGTTTGTGTTGAGATATTTTCCATCAATAGCATGTTGATGTTGTCTCACAATCGACTACTATAACAAAATTTATCATAGTACGGGCTATTGCGTGCTGTAGTGGCTCAGTGATATATCCATTTATTTCAGATAATAGGCAAAAACTCCATGTCACCAGACTTCACCTGATATGATTTAGCTCATAAGGCGCCGAACCAACTCAGACCCTCACTTGCTTCCCCAGTTCTTTCCTGGTCGTGCTGTTTAGTTTACGCTCGTCCGTTGTTGTAACCATGGCAAAGACTAATCCATTTGAGAAGAGTTACTTCTCACCCCGCAAGATTCAGATGAGAGAGCAAAATACAATTCTGAAGCTCTCCACCGCCAAAATTTCCAAACTCAGGCGCAGAAATACGTCCTTGCATCGATATGTTATGTTGAAGAACCTCAAGAAACGGGTGGAGCAGGAGTTAACGAGAAACAGGTTAGAATATATGGAAGAATTATTTAACGGTAAGTTCTCCCCTTAGCTTCTTCCTCCTGCTGACCATATGGTTTGTTATAAAAAGGATCTGGGTTGTATGGGCCAATAGGCCTTCAACATTTACCTTCATTCTTATGTTCTTAACTAATGTAAGAGCGGAGCCTTTTGTTTGATAGTTTCATTAACTTTCATGACATTTATGAAACAAATTAATGACATTCATAAACTATTGGGTCCATTACCTCCCAGTATCACCCTGTAGCCAAGTCTGCAAATGGCTATTGCAAATAAATGCAAATATGACAATGGGATTTGTTTCTCGGACAGTCAGTAATAAATCACCTAGTGCTATATTTTGCAGCCATACCTTGCTCCATTTACATTATCCTGCACGGTTTTTGTCCCAATTGTATACAATTAATAAATTTTCTGGTATTCGTTGCGATTGCGCAGGCGGGTTGCGAAAGGGATCAGGGGGATATAAGAGATATAATTAGCAAGAATTTAAAATCAAAACAAAAATATTAGTAATAAGTCAAATAGGACACTAGGATTAATTAATCGTAGCCTTAGTATTAAGAAACCTGGTGTTGTTCTTCAGCTATATATTACTACTGTTAGGCACCCTGTAGATTATGCAGTTCAGATCGTAACAACATACTATGGAATGGATATTAATTTACTAGAACGTGTCCAGCGTAGGATGACGAAGGTATTCTCGCAAAATAGAAATCTGGCATAGTAAAAAAGATTGACGAAGCTTAAATTACATTATATGGAAAGGCGAAGAATTAGCGTTGACATGATAGGGATGTACAAGTGGGCTAATGGACATAGCAAAGGGATTATTAATAGGGTATTAAAAGTCTCAACACACACAGACGAGGAGTAACAAAAACTTGGTTGAAATATGTTGACTGAACCTCACACTAGAAAGTGATGGAACGACGAAGTTCCGGTCCGTCTTGGACCAGTCACAATTCGATCAACACAAGGCAAAACATGAACAAATGGGTATAAATTTGAAAAGTTTAAATTTAGAAATGGCCTGGGTAAATGTTGGTTTGGTAACAGTGTACACAATTCGAAGGGCAAATTACCGCATAGCATAACAGTTGAAGGATCTCTTGATTGTTTCAAGCGTAGGTTTTTATATATATGTGAATGGGGTTGGGTGGATATAAATAGGAACTTCTTCGACGGCGATGCCATCTGTTTTTACCTTCATTCCTATGTTCATATGAATGGACATTCGTATGAACATAGGAATGTTCATATGAACAAAAAGGGATATTAATAGGGTATTAAAAGTATCAACGCATAATAAAACTCAAAACAATGAATATAAACTGGATAACTATAGATATGGGAATGTTCTGGGTAAATACAGATTCGGTAACAGGACTGTCGATTTGTGGACCCTATTACCGCAAAACATAGGGGGATATTAATAATAGTATTAAAAGTGTCAACACAAGACATAACACGAAACAATGAGTATAAATTGGATAAGATTAGATTTATAATAGACATGGGTAAATACTGGTTCGGTAACAGAGTTGTTGATTTGTAGAACCAATTACCGCCCACTGTGGTGGAGGTGGGGTCCTTCAATTGTTTCAAGAGTGGGATGGACATGTATATGAGTGGGATTGGGTGGTTTATATATAGCAGTTGCCTTGTATTGGCCAATAGGCCTTCTGCAGTCACCTTCTTATGTTCTTAACTGTTGCACCAACAGAATCTCATTCTTGCTCTAATGATCCATTTGTGAAGATGTGAGTGGTTGTTTGTGTTGAGATATTTTCCATCAATAGCATGTTGATGTTGTCTCACAATCGACTACTATAACAAAATTTATCATAGTACGGGCTATTGCGTGCTGTAGTGGCTCAGTGATATATCCATTTATTTCAGATAATAGGCAAAAACTCCATGTCACCAGACTTCACCTGATATGATTTAGCTCATAAGGCGCCGAACCAACTCAGACCCTCACTTGCTTCCCCAGTTCTTTCCTGGTCGTGCTGTTTGTTTACGCTCGTCCGTTGTTGTAACCATGGCAAAGACTAATCCATTTGAGAAGAGTTACTTCTCACCCCGCAAGATTCAGATGAGAGAGCAAAATACAATTCTGAAGCTCTCCACCGCCAAAATTTCCAAACTCAGGCGCAGAAATACGTCCTTGCATCGATATGTTATGTTGAAGAACCTCAAGAAACGGGTGGAGCAGGAGTTAACGAGAAACAGGTTAGAATATATGGAAGAATTATTTAACGGTAAGTTCTCCCCTTAGCTTCTTCCTCCTGCTGACCATATGGTTTGTTATAAAAAGGATCTGGGTTGTATGGGCCAATAGGCCTTCAACATTTACCTTCATTCTTATGTTCTTAACTAATGTAAGAGCGGAGCCTTTTGTTTGATAGTTTCATTAACTTTCATGACATTTATGAAACAAAATTAATGACATTCATAAACTATTGGGTCCATTACCTCCCAGTATCACCTGTAGCCAAGTCTGCAAATGGCTATTGCAAATAAATGCAAATATGACAATGGGATTTGTTTCTCGGACAGTCAGTAATAAATCACCTAGTGCTATATTTTGCAGCCATACCTTGCTCCATTTACATTATCCTGCACGGTTTTTGTCCCAATTGTATACAATTAATAAATTTTCTGGTATTCGTTGCGATTGCGCAGGCGGGTTGCGAAAGGGATCAGGGGGATATAAGAGATATAATTAGCAAGAATTTAAAATCAAAACAAAAATATTAGTAAAAAGTCAAATAGGACACTAGGATTAATTAATCGTAGCCTTAGTATTAAGAAACCTGGTGTTGTTCTTCAGCTATATATTACTACTGTTAGGCACCCTGTAGATTATGCAGTTCAGATCGTAACAACATACTATGGAATGGATATTAATTTACTAGAACGTGTCCAGCGTAGGATGACGAAGGTATTCTCGCAAAATAGAAATCTGGCATAGTAAAAAAGATTGACGAAGCTTAAATTACATTATATGGAAAGGCGAAGAATTAGGGTTGACATGATAGGGATGTACAAGTGGGCTAATGGACATAGCAAAGGGATTATTAATAGGGTATTAAAAGTCTCAACACACACAGACGAGGAGTAACAAAAACTTGGTTGAAATATGTTGACTGAACCTCACACTAGAAAGTGATGGAACGACGAAGTTCCGGTCCGTCTTGGACCAGTCACAATTCGATCAACACAAGGCAAAACATGAACAAATGGGTATAAATTTGAAAAGTTTAAATTTAGAAATGGCCTGGGTAAATGTTGGTTTGGTAACAGTGTACACAATTCGAAGGGCAAATTACCGCATAGCATAACAGTTGAAGGATCTCTTGATTGTTTCAAGCGTAGGTTTTTATATATATGTGAATGGGGTTGGGTGGATATAAATAGGAACTTCTTCGACGGCGATGCCATCTGTTTTTACCTTCATTCCTATGTTCATATGAATGGACATTCGTATGAACATAGGAATGTTCATATGAACAAAAAGGGATATTAATAGGGTATTAAAAGTATCAACGCATAATAAAACTCAAAACAATGAATATAAACTGGATAACTATAGATATGGGAATGTTCTGGGTAAATACAGATTCGGTAACAGGACTGTCGATTTGTGGACCCTATTACCGCAAAACATAGGGGGATATTAATAATAGTATTAAAAGTGTCAACACAAGACATAACACGAAACAATGAGTATAAATTGGATAAGATTAGATTTATAATAGACATGGGTAAATACTGGTTCGGTAACAGAGTTGTTGATTTGTAGAACCAATTACCGCCCACTGTGGTGGAGGTGGGGTCCTTCAATTGTTTCAAGAGTGGGATGGACATGTATATGAGTGGGATTGGGTGGTTTATATATAGCAGTTGCCTTGTATTGGCCAATAGGCCTTCTGCAGTCACCTTCTTATGTTCTTAACTGTTGCACCAACAGAATCTCATTCTTGCTCTAATGATCCATTTGTGAAGATGTGAGTGGTTGTTTGTGTTGAGATATTTTCCATCAATAGCATGTTGATGTTGTCTCACAATCGACTACTATAACAAAATTTATCATAGTACGGGCTATTGCGTGCTGTAGTGGCTCAGTGATATATCCATTTATTTCAGATAATAGGCAAAAACTCCATGTCACCAGACTTCACCTGATATGATTTAGCTCATAAGGCGCCGAACCAACTCAGACCCTCACTTGCTTCCCCAGTTCTTTCCTGGTCGTGCTGTTTGTTTACGCTCGTCCGTTGTTGTAACCATGGCAAAGACTAATCCATTTGAGAAGAGTTACTTCTCACCCCGCAAGATTCAGATGAGAGAGCAAAATACAATTCTGAAGCTCTCCACCGCCAAAATTTCCAAACTCAGGCGCAGAAATACGTCCTTGCATCGATATGTTATGTTGAAGAACCTCAAGAAACGGGTGGAGCAGGAGTTAACGAGAAACAGGTTAGAATATATGGAAGAATTATTTAACGGTAAGTTCTCCCCTTAGCTTCTTCCTCCTGCTGACCATATGGTTTGTTATAAAAAGGATCTGGGTTGTATGGGCCAATAGGCCTTCAACATTTACCTTCATTCTTATGTTCTTAACTAATGTAAGAGCGGAGCCTTTTGTTTGATAGTTTCATTAACTTTCATGACATTTATGAAACAAAATTAATGACATTCATAAACTATTGGGTCCATTACCTCCCAGTATCACCTGTAGCCAAGTCTGCAAATGGCTATTGCAAATAAATGCAAATATGACAATGGGATTTGTTTCTCGGACAGTCAGTAATAAATCACCTAGTGCTATATTTTGCAGCCATACCTTGCTCCATTTACATTATCCTGCACGGTTTTTGTCCCAATTGTATACAATTAATAAATTTTCTGGTATTCGTTGCGATTGCGCAGGCGGGTTGCGAAAGGGATCAGGGGGATATAAGAGATATAATTAGCAAGAATTTAAAATCAAAACAAAAATATTAGTAAAAAGTCAAATAGGACACTAGGATTAATTAATCGTAGCCTTAGTATTAAGAAACCTGGTGTTGTTCTTCAGCTATATATTACTACTGTTAGGCACCCTGTAGATTATGCAGTTCAGATCGTAACAACATACTATGGAATGGATATTAATTTACTAGAACGTGTCCAGCGTAGGATGACGAAGGTATTCTCGCAAAATAGAAATCTGGCATAGTAAAAAAGATTGACGAAGCTTAAATTACATTATATGGAAAGGCGAAGAATTAGGGTTGACATGATAGGGATGTACAAGTGGGCTAATGGACATAGCAAAGGGATTATTAATAGGGTATTAAAAGTCTCAACACACACAGACGAGGAGTAACAAAAACTTGGTTGAAATATGTTGACTGAACCTCACACTAGAAAGTGATGGAACGACGAAGTTCCGGTCCGTCTTGGACCAGTCACAATTCGATCAACACAAGGCAAAACATGAACAAATGGGTATAAATTTGAAAAGTTTAAATTTAGAAATGGCCTGGGTAAATGTTGGTTTGGTAACAGTGTACACAATTCGAAGGGCAAATTACCGCATAGCATAACAGTTGAAGGATCTCTTGATTGTTTCAAGCGTAGGTTTTTATATATATGTGAATGGGGTTGGGTGGATATAAATAGGAACTTCTTCGACGGCGATGCCATCTGTTTTTACCTTCATTCCTATGTTCATATGAATGGACATTCGTATGAACATAGGAATGTTCATATGAACAAAAAGGGATATTAATAGGGTATTAAAAGTATCAACGCATAATAAAACTCAAAACAATGAATATAAACTGGATAACTATAGATATGGGAATGTTCTGGGTAAATACAGATTCGGTAACAGGACTGTCGATTTGTGGACCCTATTACCGCAAAACATAGGGGGATATTAATAATAGTATTAAAAGTGTCAACACAAGACATAACACGAAACAATGAGTATAAATTGGATAAGATTAGATTTATAATAGACATGGGTAAATACTGGTTCGGTAACAGAGTTGTTGATTTGTAGAACCAATTACCGCCCACTGTGGTGGAGGTGGGGTCCTTCAATTGTTTCAAGAGTGGGATGGACATGTATATGAGTGGGATTGGGTGGTTTATATATAGCAGTTGCCTTGTATTGGCCAATAGGCCTTCTGCAGTCACCTTCTTATGTTCTTAACTGTTGCACCAACAGAATCTCATTCTTGCTCTAATGATCCATTTGTGAAGATGTGAGTGGTTGTTTGTGTTGAGATATTTTCCATCAATAGCATGTTGATGTTGTCTCACAATCGACTACTATAACAAAATTTATCATAGTACGGGCTATTGCGTGCTGTAGTGGCTCAGTGATATATCCATTTATTTCAGATAATAGGCAAAAACTCCATGTCACCAGACTTCACCTGATATGATTTAGCTCATAAGGCGCCGAACCAACTCAGACCCTCACTTGCTTCCCCAGTTCTTTCCTGGTCGTGCTGTTTGTTTACGCTCGTCCGTTGTTGTAACCATGGCAAAGACTAATCCATTTGAGAAGAGTTACTTCTCACCCCGCAAGATTCAGATGAGAGAGCAAAATACAATTCTGAAGCTCTCCACCGCCAAAATTTCCAAACTCAGGCGCAGAAATACGTCCTTGCATCGATATGTTATGTTGAAGAACCTCAAGAAACGGGTGGAGCAGGAGTTAACGAGAAACAGGTTAGAATATATGGAAGAATTATTTAACGGTAAGTTCTCCCCTTAGCTTCTTCCTCCTGCTGACCATATGGTTTGTTATAAAAAGGATCTGGGTTGTATGGGCCAATAGGCCTTCAACATTTACCTTCATTCTTATGTTCTTAACTAATGTAAGAGCGGAGCCTTTTGTTTGATAGTTTCATTAACTTTCATGACATTTATGAAACAAAATTAATGACATTCATAAACTATTGGGTCCATTACCTCCCAGTATCACCTGTAGCCAAGTCTGCAAATGGCTATTGCAAATAAATGCAAATATGACAATGGGATTTGTTTCTCGGACAGTCAGTAATAAATCACCTAGTGCTATATTTTGCAGCCATACCTTGCTCCATTTACATTATCCTGCACGGTTTTTGTCCCAATTGTATACAATTAATAAATTTTCTGGTATTCGTTGCGATTGCGCAGGCGGGTTGCGAAAGGGATCAGGGGGATATAAGAGATATAATTAGCAAGAATTTAAAATCAAAACAAAAATATTAGTAAAAAGTCAAATAGGACACTAGGATTAATTAATCGTAGCCTTAGTATTAAGAAACCTGGTGTTGTTCTTCAGCTATATATTACTACTGTTAGGCACCCTGTAGATTATGCAGTTCAGATCGTAACAACATACTATGGAATGGATATTAATTTACTAGAACGTGTCCAGCGTAGGATGACGAAGGTATTCTCGCAAAATAGAAATCTGGCATAGTAAAAAAGATTGACGAAGCTTAAATTACATTATATGGAAAGGCGAAGAATTAGGGTTGACATGATAGGGATGTACAAGTTGGCTAATGGACATAGCAAAGGGATTATTAATAGGGTATTAAAAGTCTCAACACACACAGACGAGGAGTAACAAAAACTTGGTTGAAATATGTTGACTGAACCTCACACTAGAAAGTGATGGAACGACGAAGTTCCGGTCCGTCTTGGACCAGTCACAATTCGATCAACACAAGGCAAAACATGAACAAATGGGTATAAATTTGAAAAGTTTAAATTTAGAAATGGCCTGGGTAAATGTTGGTTTGGTAACAGTGTACACAATTCGAAGGGCAAATTACCGCATAGCATAACAGTTGAAGGATCTCTTGATTGTTTCAAGCGTAAGGTTTTTATATATATGTGAATGGGGTTGGGTGGATATAAATAGGAACTTCTTCGACGGCGATGCCATCTGTTTTTACCTTCATTCCTATGTTCATATGAATGGACATTCGTATGAACATAGGAATGTTCATATGAACAAAAAGGGATATTAATAGGGTATTAAAAGTATCAACGCATAATAAAACTCAAAACAATGAATATAAACTGGATAACTATAGATATGGGAATGTTCTGGGTAAATACAGATTCGGTAACAGGACTGTCGATTTGTGGACCCTATTACCGCAAAACATAGGGGGATATTAATAATAGTATTAAAAGTGTCAACACAAGACATAACACGAAACAATGAGTATAAATTGGATAAGATTAGATTTATAATAGACATGGGTAAATACTGGTTCGGTAACAGAGTTGTTGATTTGTAGAACCAATTACCGCCCACTGTGGTGGAGGTGGGGTCCTTCAATTGTTTCAAGAGTGGGATGGACATGTATATGAGTGGGATTGGGTGGTTTATATATAGCAGTTGCCTTGTATTGGCCAATAGGCCTTCTGCAGTCACCTTCTTATGTTCTTAACTGTTGCACCAACAGAATCTCATTCTTGCTCTAATGATCCATTTGTGAAGATGTGAGTGGTTGTTTGTGTTGAGATATTTTCCATCAATAGCATGTTGATGTTGTCTCACAATCGACTACTATAACAAAATTTATCATAGTACGGGCTATTGCGTGCTGTAGTGGCTCAGTGATATATCCATTTATTTCAGATAATAGGCAAAAACTCCATGTCACCAGACTTCACCTGATATGATTTAGCTCATAAGGCGCCGAACCAACTCAGACCCTCACTTGCTTCCCCAGTTCTTTCCTGGTCGTGCTGTTTGTTTACGCTCGTCCGTTGTTGTAACCATGGCAAAGACTAATCCATTTGAGAAGAGTTACTTCTCACCCCGCAAGATTCAGATGAGAGAGCAAAATACAATTCTGAAGCTCTCCACCGCCAAAATTTCCAAACTCAGGCGCAGAAATACGTCCTTGCATCGATATGTTATGTTGAAGAACCTCAAGAAACGGGTGGAGCAGGAGTTAACGAGAAACAGGTTAGAATATATGGAAGAATTATTTAACGGTAAGTTCTCCCCTTAGCTTCTTCCTCCTGCTGACCATATGGTTTGTTATAAAAAGGATCTGGGTTGTATGGGCCAATAGGCCTTCAACATTTACCTTCATTCTTATGTTCTTAACTAATGTAAGAGCGGAGCCTTTTGTTTGATAGTTTCATTAACTTTCATGACATTTATGAAACAAAATTAATGACATTCATAAACTATTGGGTCCATTACCTCCCAGTATCACCTGTAGCCAAGTCTGCAAATGGCTATTGCAAATAAATGCAAATATGACAATGGGATTTGTTTCTCGGACAGTCAGTAATAAATCACCTAGTGCTATATTTTGCAGCCATACCTTGCTCCATTTACATTATCCTGCACGGTTTTTGTCCCAATTGTATACAATTAATAAATTTTCTGGTATTCGTTGCGATTGCGCAGGCGGGTTGCGAAAGGGATCAGGGGGATATAAGAGATATAATTAGCAAGAATTTAAAATCAAAACAAAAATATTAGTAATAAGTCAAATAGGACACTAGGATTAATTAATCGTAGCCTTAGTATTAAGAAACCTGGTGTTGTTCTTCAGCTATATATTACTACTGTTAGGCACCCTGTAGATTATGCAGTTCAGATCGTAACAACATACTATGGAATGGATATTAATTTACTAGAACGTGTCCAGCGTAGGATGACGAAGGTATTCTCGCAAAATAGAAATCTGGCATAGTAAAAAAGATTGACGAAGCTTAAATTACATTATATGGAAAGGCGAAGAATTAGGGTTGACATGATAGGGATGTACAAGTTGGCTAATGGACATAGCAAAGGGATTATTAATAGGGTATTAAAAGTCTCAACACACACAGACGAGGAGTAACAAAAACTTGGTTGAAATATGTTGACTGAACCTCACACTAGAAAGTGATGGAACGACGAAGTTCCGGTCCGTCTTGGACCAGTCACAATTCGATCAACACAAGGCAAAACATGAACAAATGGGTATAAATTTGAAAAGTTTAAATTTAGAAATGGCCTGGGTAAATGTTGGTTTGGTAACAGTGTACACAATTCGAAGGGCAAATTACCGCATAGCATAACAGTTGAAGGATCTCTTGATTGTTTCAAGCGTAGGTTTTTATATATATGTGAATGGGGTTGGGTGGATATAAATAGGAACTTCTTCGACGGCGATGCCATCTGTTTTTACCTTCATTCCTATGTTCATATGAATGGACATTCGTATGAACATAGGAATGTTCATATGAACAAAAAGGGATATTAATAGGGTATTAAAAGTATCAACGCATAATAAAACTCAAAACAATGAATATAAACTGGATAACTATAGATATGGGAATGTTCTGGGTAAATACAGATTCGGTAACAGGACTGTCGATTTGTGGACCCTATTACCGCAAAACATAGGGGGATATTAATAATAGTATTAAAAGTGTCAACACAAGACATAACACGAAACAATGAGTATAAATTGGATAAGATTAGATTTATAATAGACATGGGTAAATACTGGTTCGGTAACAGAGTTGTTGATTTGTAGAACCAATTACCGCCCACTGTGGTGGAGGTGGGGTCCTTCAATTGTTTCAAGAGTGGGATGGACATGTATATGAGTGGGATTGGGTGGTTTATATATAGCAGTTGCCTTGTATTGGCCAATAGGCCTTCTGCAGTCACCTTCTTATGTTCTTAACTGTTGCACCAACAGAATCTCATTCTTGCTCTAATGATCCATTTGTGAAGATGTGAGTGGTTGTTTGTGTTGAGATATTTTCCATCAATAGCATGTTGATGTTGTCTCACAATCGACTACTATAACAAAATTTATCATAGTACGGGCTATTGCGTGCTGTAGTGGCTCAGTGATATATCCATTTATTTCAGATAATAGGCAAAAACTCCATGTCACCAGACTTCACCTGATATGATTTAGCTCATAAGGCGCCGAACCAACTCAGACCCTCACTTGCTTCCCCAGTTCTTTCCTGGTCGTGCTGTTTGTTTACGCTCGTCCGTTGTTGTAACCATGGCAAAGACTAATCCATTTGAGAAGAGTTACTTCTCACCCCGCAAGATTCAGATGAGAGAGCAAAATACAATTCTGAAGCTCTCCACCGCCAAAATTTCCAAACTCAGGCGCAGAAATACGTCCTTGCATCGATATGTTATGTTGAAGAACCTCAAGAAACGGGTGGAGCAGGAGTTAACGAGAAACAGGTTAGAATATATGGAAGAATTATTTAACGGTAAGTTCTCCCCTTAGCTTCTTCCTCCTGCTGACCATATGGTTTGTTATAAAAAGGATCTGGGTTGTATGGGCCAATAGGCCTTCAACATTTACCTTCATTCTTATGTTCTTAACTAATGTAAGAGCGGAGCCTTTTGTTTGATAGTTTCATTAACTTTCATGACATTTATGAAACAAAATTAATGACATTCATAAACTATTGGGTCCATTACCTCCCAGTATCACCTGTAGCCAAGTCTGCAAATGGCTATTGCAAATAAATGCAAATATGACAATGGGATTTGTTTCTCGGACAGTCAGTAATAAATCACCTAGTGCTATATTTTGCAGCCATACCTTGCTCCATTTACATTATCCTGCACGGTTTTTGTCCCAATTGTATACAATTAATAAATTTTCTGGTATTCGTTGCGATTGCGCAGGCGGGTTGCGAAAGGGATCAGGGGGATATAAGAGATATAATTAGCAAGAATTTAAAATCAAAACAAAAATATTAGTAATAAGTCAAATAGGACACTAGGATTAATTAATCGTAGCCTTAGTATTAAGAAACCTGGTGTTGTTCTTCAGCTATATATTACTACTGTTAGGCACCCTGTAGATTATGCAGTTCAGATCGTAACAACATACTATGGAATGGATATTAATTTACTAGAACGTGTCCAGCGTAGGATGACGAAGGTATTCTCGCAAAATAGAAATCTGGCATAGTAAAAAAGATTGACGAAGCTTAAATTACATTATATGGAAAGGCGAAGAATTAGGGTTGACATGATAGGGATGTACAAGTTGGCTAATGGACATAGCAAAGGGATTATTAATAGGGTATTAAAAGTCTCAACACACACAGACGAGGAGTAACAAAAACTTGGTTGAAATATGTTGACTGAACCTCACACTAGAAAGTGATGGAACGACGAAGTTCCGGTCCGTCTTGGACCAGTCACAATTCGATCAACACAAGGCAAAACATGAACAAATGGGTATAAATTTGAAAAGTTTAAATTTAGAAATGGCCTGGGTAAATGTTGGTTTGGTAACAGTGTACACAATTCGAAGGGCAAATTACCGCATAGCATAACAGTTGAAGGATCTCTTGATTGTTTCAAGCGTAGGTTTTTATATATATGTGAATGGGGTTGGGTGGATATAAATAGGAACTTCTTCGACGGCGATGCCATCTGTTTTTACCTTCATTCCTATGTTCATATGAATGGACATTCGTATGAACATAGGAATGTTCATATGAACAAAAAGGGATATTAATAGGGTATTAAAAGTATCAACGCATAATAAAACTCAAAACAATGAATATAAACTGGATAACTATAGATATGGGAATGTTCTGGGTAAATACAGATTCGGTAACAGGACTGTCGATTTGTGGACCCTATTACCGCAAAACATAGGGGGATATTAATAATAGTATTAAAAGTGTCAACACAAGACATAACACGAAACAATGAGTATAAATTGGATAAGATTAGATTTATAATAGACATGGGTAAATACTGGTTCGGTAACAGAGTTGTTGATTTGTAGAACCAATTACCGCCCACTGTGGTGGAGGTGGGGTCCTTCAATTGTTTCAAGAGTGGGATGGACATGTATATGAGTGGGATTGGGTGGTTTATATATAGCAGTTGCCTTGTATTGGCCAATAGGCCTTCTGCAGTCACCTTCTTATGTTCTTAACTGTTGCACCAACAGAATCTCATTCTTGCTCTAATGATCCATTTGTGAAGATGTGAGTGGTTGTTTGTGTTGAGATATTTTCCATCAATAGCATGTTGATGTTGTCTCACAATCGACTACTATAACAAAATTTATCATAGTACGGGCTATTGCGTGCTGTAGTGGCTCAGTGATATATCCATTTATTTCAGATAATAGGCAAAAACTCCATGTCACCAGACTTCACCTGATATGATTTAGCTCATAAGGCGCCGAACCAACTCAGACCCTCACTTGCTTCCCCAGTTCTTTCCTGGTCGTGCTGTTTGTTTACGCTCGTCCGTTGTTGTAACCATGGCAAAGACTAATCCATTTGAGAAGAGTTACTTCTCACCCCGCAAGATTCAGATGAGAGAGCAAAATACAATTCTGAAGCTCTCCACCGCCAAAATTTCCAAACTCAGGCGCAGAAATACGTCCTTGCATCGATATGTTATGTTGAAGAACCTCAAGAAACGGGTGGAGCAGGAGTTAACGAGAAACAGGTTAGAATATATGGAAGAATTATTTAACGGTAAGTTCTCCCCTTAGCTTCTTCCTCCTGCTGACCATATGGTTTGTTATAAAAAGGATCTGGGTTGTATGGGCCAATAGGCCTTCAACATTTACCTTCATTCTTATGTTCTTAACTAATGTAAGAGCGGAGCCTTTTGTTTGATAGTTTCATTAACTTTCATGACATTATGAAACAAAATTAATGACATTCATAAACTATTGGGTCCATTACCTCCCAGTATCACCTGTAGCCAAGTCTGCAAATGGCTATTGCAAATAAATGCAAATATGACAATGGGATTTGTTTCTCGGACAGTCAGTAATAAATCACCTAGTGCTATATTTTGCAGCCATACCTTGCTCCATTTACATTATCCTGCACGGTTTTTGTCCCAATTGTATACAATTAATAAATTTTCTGGTATTCGTTGCGATTGCGCAGGCGGGTTGCGAAAGGGATCAGGGGGATATAAGAGATATAATTAGCAAGAATTTAAAATCAAAACAAAAATATTAGTAATAAGTCAAATAGGACACTAGGATTAATTAATCGTAGCCTTAGTATTAAGAAACCTGGTGTTGTTCTTCAGCTATATATTACTACTGTTAGGCACCCTGTAGATTATGCAGTTCAGATCGTAACAACATACTATGGAATGGATATTAATTTACTAGAACGTGTCCAGCGTAGGATGACGAAGGTATTCTCGCAAAATAGAAATCTGGCATAGTAAAAAAGATTGACGAAGCTTAAATTACATTATATGGAAAGGCGAAGAATTAGGGTTGACATGATAGGGATGTACAAGTTGGCTAATGGACATAGCAAAGGGATTATTAATAGGGTATTAAAAGTCTCAACACACACAGACGAGGAGTAACAAAAACTTGGTTGAAATATGTTGACTGAACCTCACACTAGAAAGTGATGGAACGACGAAGTTCCGGTCCGTCTTGGACCAGTCACAATTCGATCAACACAAGGCAAAACATGAACAAATGGGTATAAATTTGAAAAGTTTAAATTTAGAAATGGCCTGGGTAAATGTTGGTTTGGTAACAGTGTACACAATTCGAAGGGCAAATTACCGCATAGCATAACAGTTGAAGGATCTCTTGATTGTTTCAAGCGTAGGTTTTTATATATATGTGAATGGGGTTGGGTGGATATAAATAGGAACTTCTTCGACGGCGATGCCATCTGTTTTTACCTTCATTCCTATGTTCATATGAATGGACATTCGTATGAACATAGGAATGTTCATATGAACAAAAAGGGATATTAATAGGGTATTAAAAGTATCAACGCATAATAAAACTCAAAACAATGAATATAAACTGGATAACTATAGATATGGGAATGTTCTGGGTAAATACAGATTCGGTAACAGGACTGTCGATTTGTGGACCCTATTACCGCAAAACATAGGGGGATATTAATAATAGTATTAAAAGTGTCAACACAAGACATAACACGAAACAATGAGTATAAATTGGATAAGATTAGATTTATAATAGACATGGGTAAATACTGGTTCGGTAACAGAGTTGTTGATTTGTAGAACCAATTACCGCCCACTGTGGTGGAGGTGGGGTCCTTCAATTGTTTCAAGAGTGGGATGGACATGTATATGAGTGGGATTGGGTGGTTTATATATAGCAGTTGCCTTGTATTGGCCAATAGGCCTTCTGCAGTCACCTTCTTATGTTCTTAACTGTTGCACCAACAGAATCTCATTCTTGCTCTAATGATCCATTTGTGAAGATGTGAGTGGTTGTTTGTGTTGAGATATTTTCCATCAATAGCATGTTGATGTTGTCTCACAATCGACTACTATAACAAAATTTATCATAGTACGGGCTATTGCGTGCTGTAGTGGCTCAGTGATATATCCATTTATTTCAGATAATAGGCAAAAACTCCATGTCACCAGACTTCACCTGATATGATTTAGCTCATAAGGCGCCGAACCAACTCAGACCCTCACTTGCTTCCCCAGTTCTTTCCTGGTCGTGCTGTTTGTTTACGCTCGTCCGTTGTTGTAACCATGGCAAAGACTAATCCATTTGAGAAGAGTTACTTCTCACCCCGCAAGATTCAGATGAGAGAGCAAAATACAATTCTGAAGCTCTCCACCGCCAAAATTTCCAAACTCAGGCGCAGAAATACGTCCTTGCATCGATATGTTATGTTGAAGAACCTCAAGAAACGGGTGGAGCAGGAGTTAACGAGAAACAGGTTAGAATATATGGAAGAATTATTTAACGGTAAGTTCTCCCCTTAGCTTCTTCCTCCTGCTGACCATATGGTTTGTTATAAAAAGGATCTGGGTTGTATGGGCCAATAGGCCTTCAACATTTACCTTCATTCTTATGTTCTTAACTAATGTAAGAGCGGAGCCTTTTGTTTGATAGTTTCATTAACTTTCATGACATTTATGAAACAAATTAATGACATTCATAAACTATTGGGTCCATTACCTCCCAGTATCACCCTGTAGCCAAGTCTGCAAATGGCTATTGCAAATAAATGCAAATATGACAATGGGATTTGTTTCTCGGACAGTCAGTAATAAATCACCTAGTGCTATATTTTGCAGCCATACCTTGCTCCATTTACATTATCCTGCACGGTTTTTGTCCCAATTGTATACAATTAATAAATTTTCTGGTATTCGTTGCGATTGCGCAGGCGGGTTGCGAAAGGGATCAGGGGGATATAAGAGATATAATTAGCAAGAATTTAAAATCAAAACAAAAATATTAGTAATAAGTCAAATAGGACACTAGGATTAATTAATCGTAGCCTTAGTATTAAGAAACCTGGTGTTGTTCTTCAGCTATATATTACTACTGTTAGGCACCCTGTAGATTATGCAGTTCAGATCGTAACAACATACTATGGAATGGATATTAATTTACTAGAACGTGTCCAGCGTAGGATGACGAAGGTATTCTCGCAAAATAGAAATCTGGCATAGTAAAAAAGATTGACGAAGCTTAAATTACATTATATGGAAAGGCGAAGAATTAGGGTTGACATGATAGGGATGTACAAGTTGGCTAATGGACATAGCAAAGGGATTATTAATAGGGTATTAAAAGTCTCAACACACACAGACGAGGAGTAACAAAAACTTGGTTGAAGTTATATGTTGACTGAACCTCACACTAGAAAGTGATGGAACGACGAAGTTCCGGTCCGTCTTGGACCAGTCACAATTCGATCAACACAAGGCAAAACATGAACAAATGGGTATAAATTTGAAAAGTTTAAATTTAGAAATGGCCTGGGTAAATGTTGGTTTGGTAACAGTGTACACAATTCGAAGGGCAAATTACCGCATAGCATAACAGTTGAAGGATCTCTTGATTGTTTCAAGCGTAGGTTTTTATATATATGTGAATGGGGTTGGGTGGATATAAATAGGAACTTCTTCGACGGCGATGCCATCTGTTTTTACCTTCATTCCTATGTTCATATGAATGGACATTCGTATGAACATAGGAATGTTCATATGAACAAAAAGGGATATTAATAGGGTATTAAAAGTATCAACGCATAATAAAACTCAAAACAATGAATATAAACTGGATAACTATAGATATGGGAATGTTCTGGGTAAATACAGATTCGGTAACAGGACTGTCGATTTGTGGACCCTATTACCGCAAAACATAGGGGGATATTAATAATAGTATTAAAAGTGTCAACACAAGACATAACACGAAACAATGAGTATAAATTGGATAAGATTAGATTTATAATAGACATGGGTAAATACTGGTTCGGTAACAGAGTTGTTGATTTGTAGAACCAATTACCGCCCACTGTGGTGGAGGTGGGGTCCTTCAATTGTTTCAAGAGTGGGATGGACATGTATATGAGTGGGATTGGGTGGTTTATATATAGCAGTTGCCTTGTATTGGCCAATAGGCCTTCTGCAGTCACCTTCTTATGTTCTTAACTGTTGCACCAACAGAATCTCATTCTTGCTCTAATGATCCATTTGTGAAGATGTGAGTGGTTGTTTGTGTTGAGATATTTTCCATCAATAGCATGTTGATGTTGTCTCACAATCGACTACTATAACAAAATTTATCATAGTACGGGCTATTGCGTGCTGTAGTGGCTCAGTGATATATCCATTTATTTCAGATAATAGGCAAAAACTCCATGTCACCAGACTTCACCTGATATGATTTAGCTCATAAGGCGCCGAACCAACTCAGACCCTCACTTGCTTCCCCAGTTCTTTCCTGGTCGTGCTGTTTGTTTACGCTCGTCCGTTGTTGTAACCATGGCAAAGACTAATCCATTTGAGAAGAGTTACTTCTCACCCCGCAAGATTCAGATGAGAGAGCAAAATACAATTCTGAAGCTCTCCACCGCCAAAATTTCCAAACTCAGGCGCAGAAATACGTCCTTGCATCGATATGTTATGTTGAAGAACCTCAAGAAACGGGTGGAGCAGGAGTTAACGAGAAACAGGTTAGAATATATGGAAGAATTATTTAACGGTAAGTTCTCCCCTTAGCTTCTTCCTCCTGCTGACCATATGGTTTGTTATAAAAAGGATCTGGGTTGTATGGGCCAATAGGCCTTCAACATTTACCTTCATTCTTATGTTCTTAACTAATGTAAGAGCGGAGCCTTTTGTTTGATAGTTTCATTAACTTTCATGACATTTATGAAACAAAATTAATGACATTCATAAACTATTGGGTCCATTACCTCCCAGTATCACCTGTAGCCAAGTCTGCAAATGGCTATTGCAAATAAATGCAAATATGACAATGGGATTTGTTTCTCGGACAGTCAGTAATAAATCACCTAGTGCTATATTTTGCAGCCATACCTTGCTCCATTTACATTATCCTGCACGGTTTTTGTCCCAATTGTATACAATTAATAAATTTTCTGGTATTCGTTGCGATTGCGCAGGCGGGTTGCGAAAGGGATCAGGGGGATATAAGAGATATAATTAGCAAGAATTTAAAATCAAAACAAAAATATTAGTAATAAGTCAAATAGGACACTAGGATTAATTAATCGTAGCCTTAGTATTAAGAAACCTGGTGTTGTTCTTCAGCTATATATTACTACTGTTAGGCACCCTGTAGATTATGCAGTTCAGATCGTAACAACATACTATGGAATGGATATTAATTTACTAGAACGTGTCCAGCGTAGGATGACGAAGGTATTCTCGCAAAATAGAAATCTGGCATAGTAAAAAAGATTGACGAAGCTTAAATTACATTATATGGAAAGGCGAAGAATTAGGGTTGACATGATAGGGATGTACAAGTTGGCTAATGGACATAGCAAAGGGATTATTAATAGGGTATTAAAAGTCTCAACACACACAGACGAGGAGTAACAAAAACTTGGTTGAAATATGTTGACTGAACCTCACACTAGAAAGTGATGGAACGACGAAGTTCCGGTCCGTCTTGGACCAGTCACAATTCGATCAACACAAGGCAAAACATGAACAAATGGGTATAAATTTGAAAAGTTTAAATTTAGAAATGGCCTGGGTAAATGTTGGTTTGGTAACAGTGTACACAATTCGAAGGGCAAATTACCGCATAGCATAACAGTTGAAGGATCTCTTGATTGTTTCAAGCGTAGGTTTTTATATATATGTGAATGGGGTTGGGTGGATATAAATAGGAACTTCTTCGACGGCGATGCCATCTGTTTTTACCTTCATTCCTATGTTCATATGAATGGACATTCGTATGAACATAGGAATGTTCATATGAACAAAAAGGGATATTAATAGGGTATTAAAAGTATCAACGCATAATAAAACTCAAAACAATGAATATAAACTGGATAACTATAGATATGGGAATGTTCTGGGTAAATACAGATTCGGTAACAGGACTGTCGATTTGTGGACCCTATTACCGCAAAACATAGGGGGATATTAATAATAGTATTAAAAGTGTCAACACAAGACATAACACGAAACAATGAGTATAAATTGGATAAGATTAGATTTATAATAGACATGGGTAAATACTGGTTCGGTAACAGAGTTGTTGATTTGTAGAACCAATTACCGCCCACTGTGGTGGAGGTGGGGTCCTTCAATTGTTTCAAGAGTGGGATGGACATGTATATGAGTGGGATTGGGTGGTTTATATATAGCAGTTGCCTTGTATTGGCCAATAGGCCTTCTGCAGTCACCTTCTTATGTTCTTAACTGTTGCACCAACAGAATCTCATTCTTGCTCTAATGATCCATTTGTGAAGATGTGAGTGGTTGTTTGTGTTGAGATATTTTCCATCAATAGCATGTTGATGTTGTCTCACAATCGACTACTATAACAAAATTTATCATAGTACGGGCTATTGCGTGCTGTAGTGGCTCAGTGATATATCCATTTATTTCAGATAATAGGCAAAAACTCCATGTCACCAGACTTCACCTGATATGATTTAGCTCATAAGGCGCCGAACCAACTCAGACCCTCACTTGCTTCCCCAGTTCTTTCCTGGTCGTGCTGTTTGTTTACGCTCGTCCGTTGTTGTAACCATGGCAAAGACTAATCCATTTGAGAAGAGTTACTTCTCACCCCGCAAGATTCAGATGAGAGAGCAAAATACAATTCTGAAGCTCTCCACCGCCAAAATTTCCAAACTCAGGCGCAGAAATACGTCCTTGCATCGATATGTTATGTTGAAGAACCTCAAGAAACGGGTGGAGCAGGAGTTAACGAGAAACAGGTTAGAATATATGGAAGAATTATTTAACGGTAAGTTCTCCCCTTAGCTTCTTCCTCCTGCTGACCATATGGTTTGTTATAAAAAGGATCTGGGTTGTATGGGCCAATAGGCCTTCAACATTTACCTTCATTCTTATGTTCTTAACTAATGTAAGAGCGGAGCCTTTTGTTTGATAGTTTCATTAACTTTCATGACATTTATGAAACAAATTAATGACATTCATAAACTATTGGGTCCATTACCTCCCAGTATCACCTGTAGCCAAGTCTGCAAATGGCTATTGCAAATAAATGCAAATATGACAATGGGATTTGTTTCTCGGACAGTCAGTAATAAATCACCTAGTGCTATATTTTGCAGCCATACCTTGCTCCATTTACATTATCCTGCACGGTTTTTGTCCCAATTGTATACAATTAATAAATTTTCTGGTATTCGTTGCGATTGCGCAGGCGGGTTGCGAAAGGGATCAGGGGGATATAAGAGATATAATTAGCAAGAATTTAAAATCAAAACAAAAATATTAGTAATAAGTCAAATAGGACACTAGGATTAATTAATCGTAGCCTTAGTATTAAGAAACCTGGTGTTGTTCTTCAGCTATATATTACTACTGTTAGGCACCCTGTAGATTATGCAGTTCAGATCGTAACAACATACTATGGAATGGATATTAATTTACTAGAACGTGTCCAGCGTAGGATGACGAAGGTATTCTCGCAAAATAGAAATCTGGCATAGTAAAAAAGATTGACGAAGCTTAAATTACATTATATGGAAAGGCGAAGAATTAGGGTTGACATGATAGGGATGTACAAGTTGGCTAATGGACATAGCAAAGGGATTATTAATAGGGTATTAAAAGTCTCAACACACACAGACGAGGAGTAACAAAAACTTGGTTGAATTATATGTTGACTGAACCTCACACTAGAAAGTGATGGAACGACGAAGTTCCGGTCCGTCTTGGACCAGTCACAATTCGATCAACACAAGGCAAAACATGAACAAATGGGTATAAATTTGAAAAGTTTAAATTTAGAAATGGCCTGGGTAAATGTTGGTTTGGTAACAGTGTACACAATTCGAAGGGCAAATTACCGCATAGCATAACAGTTGAAGGATCTCTTGATTGTTTCAAGCGTAGGTTTTTATATATATGTGAATGGGGTTGGGTGGATATAAATAGGAACTTCTTCGACGGCGATGCCATCTGTTTTTACCTTCATTCCTATGTTCATATGAATGGACATTCGTATGAACATAGGAATGTTCATATGAACAAAAAGGGATATTAATAGGGTATTAAAAGTATCAACGCATAATAAAACTCAAAACAATGAATATAAACTGGATAACTATAGATATGGGAATGTTCTGGGTAAATACAGATTCGGTAACAGGACTGTCGATTTGTGGACCCTATTACCGCAAAACATAGGGGGATATTAATAATAGTATTAAAAGTGTCAACACAAGACATAACACGAAACAATGAGTATAAATTGGATAAGATTAGATTTATAATAGACATGGGTAAATACTGGTTCGGTAACAGAGTTGTTGATTTGTAGAACCAATTACCGCCCACTGTGGTGGAGGTGGGGTCCTTCAATTGTTTCAAGAGTGGGATGGACATGTATATGAGTGGGATTGGGTGGTTTATATATAGCAGTTGCCTTGTATTGGCCAATAGGCCTTCTGCAGTCACCTTCTTATGTTCTTAACTGTTGCACCAACAGAATCTCATTCTTGCTCTAATGATCCATTTGTGAAGATGTGAGTGGTTGTTTGTGTTGAGATATTTTCCATCAATAGCATGTTGATGTTGTCTCACAATCGACTACTATAACAAAATTTATCATAGTACGGGCTATTGCGTGCTGTAGTGGCTCAGTGATATATCCATTTATTTCAGATAATAGGCAAAAACTCCATGTCACCAGACTTCACCTGATATGATTTAGCTCATAAGGCGCCGAACCAACTCAGACCCTCACTTGCTTCCCCAGTTCTTTCCTGGTCGTGCTGTTTGTTTACGCTCGTCCGTTGTTGTAACCATGGCAAAGACTAATCCATTTGAGAAGAGTTACTTCTCACCCCGCAAGATTCAGATGAGAGAGCAAAATACAATTCTGAAGCTCTCCACCGCCAAAATTTCCAAACTCAGGCGCAGAAATACGTCCTTGCATCGATATGTTATGTTGAAGAACCTCAAGAAACGGGTGGAGCAGGAGTTAACGAGAAACAGGTTAGAATATATGGAAGAATTATTTAACGGTAAGTTCTCCCCTTAGCTTCTTCCTCCTGCTGACCATATGGTTTGTTATAAAAAGGATCTGGGTTGTATGGGCCAATAGGCCTTCAACATTTACCTTCATTCTTATGTTCTTAACTAATGTAAGAGCGGAGCCTTTTGTTTGATAGTTTCATTAACTTTCATGACATTATGAAACAAATAATGACATTCATAAACTATTGGGTCCATTACCTCCCAGTATCACCTGTAGCCAAGTCTGCAAATGGCTATTGCAAATAAATGCAAATATGACAATGGGATTTGTTTCTCGGACAGTCAGTAATAAATCACCTAGTGCTATATTTTGCAGCCATACCTTGCTCCATTTACATTATCCTGCACGGTTTTTGTCCCAATTGTATACAATTAATAAATTTTCTGGTATTCGTTGCGATTGCGCAGGCGGGTTGCGAAAGGGATCAGGGGGATATAAGAGATATAATTAGCAAGAATTTAAAATCAAAACAAAAATATTAGTAATAAGTCAAATAGGACACTAGGATTAATTAATCGTAGCCTTAGTATTAAGAAACCTGGTGTTGTTCTTCAGCTATATATTACTACTGTTAGGCACCCTGTAGATTATGCAGTTCAGATCGTAACAACATACTATGGAATGGATATTAATTTACTAGAACGTGTCCAGCGTAGGATGACGAAGGTATTCTCGCAAAATAGAAATCTGGCATAGTAAAAAAGATTGACGAAGCTTAAATTACATTATATGGAAAGGCGAAGAATTAGGGTTGACATGATAGGGATGTACAAGTTGGCTAATGGACATAGCAAAGGGATTATTAATAGGGTATTAAAAGTCTCAACACACACAGACGAGGAGTAACAAAAACTTGGTTGAAATATGTTGACTGAACCTCACACTAGAAAGTGATGGAACGACGAAGTTCCGGTCCGTCTTGGACCAGTCACAATTCGATCAACACAAGGCAAAACATGAACAAATGGGTATAAATTTGAAAAGTTTAAATTTAGAAATGGCCTGGGTAAATGTTGGTTTGGTAACAGTGTACACAATTCGAAGGGCAAATTACCGCATAGCATAACAGTTGAAGGATCTCTTGATTGTTTCAAGCGTAGGTTTTTATATATATGTGAATGGGGTTGGGTGGATATAAATAGGAACTTCTTCGACGGCGATGCCATCTGTTTTTACCTTCATTCCTATGTTCATATGAATGGACATTCGTATGAACATAGGAATGTTCATATGAACAAAAAGGGATATTAATAGGGTATTAAAAGTATCAACGCATAATAAAACTCAAAACAATGAATATAAACTGGATAACTATAGATATGGGAATGTTCTGGGTAAATACAGATTCGGTAACAGGACTGTCGATTTGTGGACCCTATTACCGCAAAACATAGGGGGATATTAATAATAGTATTAAAAGTGTCAACACAAGACATAACACGAAACAATGAGTATAAATTGGATAAGATTAGATTTATAATAGACATGGGTAAATACTGGTTCGGTAACAGAGTTGTTGATTTGTAGAACCAATTACCGCCCACTGTGGTGGAGGTGGGGTCCTTCAATTGTTTCAAGAGTGGGATGGACATGTATATGAGTGGGATTGGGTGGTTTATATATAGCAGTTGCCTTGTATTGGCCAATAGGCCTTCTGCAGTCACCTTCTTATGTTCTTAACTGTTGCACCAACAGAATCTCATTCTTGCTCTAATGATCCATTTGTGAAGATGTGAGTGGTTGTTTGTGTTGAGATATTTTCCATCAATAGCATGTTGATGTTGTCTCACAATCGACTACTATAACAAAATTTATCATAGTACGGGCTATTGCGTGCTGTAGTGGCTCAGTGATATATCCATTTATTTCAGATAATAGGCAAAAACTCCATGTCACCAGACTTCACCTGATATGATTTAGCTCATAAGGCGCCGAACCAACTCAGACCCTCACTTGCTTCCCCAGTTCTTTCCTGGTCGTGCTGTTTGTTTACGCTCGTCCGTTGTTGTAACCATGGCAAAGACTAATCCATTTGAGAAGAGTTACTTCTCACCCCGCAAGATTCAGATGAGAGAGCAAAATACAATTCTGAAGCTCTCCACCGCCAAAATTTCCAAACTCAGGCGCAGAAATACGTCCTTGCATCGATATGTTATGTTGAAGAACCTCAAGAAACGGGTGGAGCAGGAGTTAACGAGAAACAGGTTAGAATATATGGAAGAATTATTTAACGGTAAGTTCTCCCCTTAGCTTCTTCCTCCTGCTGACCATATGGTTTGTTATAAAAAGGATCTGGGTTGTATGGGCCAATAGGCCTTCAACATTTACCTTCATTCTTATGTTCTTAACTAATGTAAGAGCGGAGCCTTTTGTTTGATAGTTTCATTAACTTTCATGACATTTATGAAACAAAATTAATGACATTCATAAACTATTGGGTCCATTACCTCCCAGTATCACCTGTAGCCAAGTCTGCAAATGGCTATTGCAAATAAATGCAAATATGACAATGGGATTTGTTTCTCGGACAGTCAGTAATAAATCACCTAGTGCTATATTTTGCAGCCATACCTTGCTCCATTTACATTATCCTGCACGGTTTTTGTCCCAATTGTATACAATTAATAAATTTTCTGGTATTCGTTGCGATTGCGCAGGCGGGTTGCGAAAGGGATCAGGGGGATATAAGAGATATAATTAGCAAGAATTTAAAATCAAAACAAAAATATTAGTAATAAGTCAAATAGGACACTAGGATTAATTAATCGTAGCCTTAGTATTAAGAAACCTGGTGTTGTTCTTCAGCTATATATTACTACTGTTAGGCACCCTGTAGATTATGCAGTTCAGATCGTAACAACATACTATGGAATGGATATTAATTTACTAGAACGTGTCCAGCGTAGGATGACGAAGGTATTCTCGCAAAATAGAAATCTGGCATAGTAAAAAAGATTGACGAAGCTTAAATTACATTATATGGAAAGGCGAAGAATTAGGGTTGACATGATAGGGATGTACAAGTTGGCTAATGGACATAGCAAAGGGATTATTAATAGGGTATTAAAAGTCTCAACACACACAGACGAGGAGTAACAAAAACTTGGTTGAATTATATGTTGACTGAACCTCACACTAGAAAGTGATGGAACGACGAAGTTCCGGTCCGTCTTGGACCAGTCACAATTCGATCAACACAAGGCAAAACATGAACAAATGGGTATAAATTTGAAAAGTTTAAATTTAGAAATGGCCTGGGTAAATGTTGGTTTGGTAACAGTGTACACAATTCGAAGGGCAAATTACCGCATAGCATAACAGTTGAAGGATCTCTTGATTGTTTCAAGCGTAAGGTTTTTATATATATGTGAATGGGGTTGGGTGGATATAAATAGGAACTTCTTCGACGGCGATGCCATCTGTTTTTACCTTCATTCCTATGTTCATATGAATGGACATTCGTATGAACATAGGAATGTTCATATGAACAAAAAGGGATATTAATAGGGTATTAAAAGTATCAACGCATAATAAAACTCAAAACAATGAATATAAACTGGATAACTATAGATATGGGAATGTTCTGGGTAAATACAGATTCGGTAACAGGACTGTCGATTTGTGGACCCTATTACCGCAAAACATAGGGGGATATTAATAATAGTATTAAAAGTGTCAACACAAGACATAACACGAAACAATGAGTATAAATTGGATAAGATTAGATTTATAATAGACATGGGTAAATACTGGTTCGGTAACAGAGTTGTTGATTTGTAGAACCAATTACCGCCCACTGTGGTGGAGGTGGGGTCCTTCAATTGTTTCAAGAGTGGGATGGACATGTATATGAGTGGGATTGGGTGGTTTATATATAGCAGTTGCCTTGTATTGGCCAATAGGCCTTCTGCAGTCACCTTCTTATGTTCTTAACTGTTGCACCAACAGAATCTCATTCTTGCTCTAATGATCCATTTGTGAAGATGTGAGTGGTTGTTTGTGTTGAGATATTTTCCATCAATAGCATGTTGATGTTGTCTCACAATCGACTACTATAACAAAATTTATCATAGTACGGGCTATTGCGTGCTGTAGTGGCTCAGTGATATATCCATTTATTTCAGATAATAGGCAAAAACTCCATGTCACCAGACTTCACCTGATATGATTTAGCTCATAAGGCGCCGAACCAACTCAGACCCTCACTTGCTTCCCCAGTTCTTTCCTGGTCGTGCTGTTTGTTTACGCTCGTCCGTTGTTGTAACCATGGCAAAGACTAATCCATTTGAGAAGAGTTACTTCTCACCCCGCAAGATTCAGATGAGAGAGCAAAATACAATTCTGAAGCTCTCCACCGCCAAAATTTCCAAACTCAGGCGCAGAAATACGTCCTTGCATCGATATGTTATGTTGAAGAACCTCAAGAAACGGGTGGAGCAGGAGTTAACGAGAAACAGGTTAGAATATATGGAAGAATTATTTAACGGTAAGTTCTCCCCTTAGCTTCTTCCTCCTGCTGACCATATGGTTTGTTATAAAAAGGATCTGGGTTGTATGGGCCAATAGGCCTTCAACATTTACCTTCATTCTTATGTTCTTAACTAATGTAAGAGCGGAGCCTTTTGTTTGATAGTTTCATTAACTTTCATGACATTTATGAAACAAAATTAATGACATTCATAAACTATTGGGTCCATTACCTCCCAGTATCACCCTGTAGCCAAGTCTGCAAATGGCTATTGCAAATAAATGCAAATATGACAATGGGATTTGTTTCTCGGACAGTCAGTAATAAATCACCTAGTGCTATATTTTGCAGCCATACCTTGCTCCATTTACATTATCCTGCACGGTTTTTGTCCCAATTGTATACAATTAATAAATTTTCTGGTATTCGTTGCGATTGCGCAGGCGGGTTGCGAAAGGGATCAGGGGGATATAAGAGATATAATTAGCAAGAATTTAAAATCAAAACAAAAATATTAGTAATAAGTCAAATAGGACACTAGGATTAATTAATCGTAGCCTTAGTATTAAGAAACCTGGTGTTGTTCTTCAGCTATATATTACTACTGTTAGGCACCCTGTAGATTATGCAGTTCAGATCGTAACAACATACTATGGAATGGATATTAATTTACTAGAACGTGTCCAGCGTAGGATGACGAAGGTATTCTCGCAAAATAGAAATCTGGCATAGTAAAAAAGATTGACGAAGCTTAAATTACATTATATGGAAAGGCGAAGAATTAGGGTTGACATGATAGGGATGTACAAGTTGGCTAATGGACATAGCAAAGGGATTATTAATAGGGTATTAAAAGTCTCAACACACACAGACGAGGAGTAACAAAAACTTGGTTGAAATATGTTGACTGAACCTCACACTAGAAAGTGATGGAACGACGAAGTTCCGGTCCGTCTTGGACCAGTCACAATTCGATCAACACAAGGCAAAACATGAACAAATGGGTATAAATTTGAAAAGTTTAAATTTAGAAATGGCCTGGGTAAATGTTGGTTTGGTAACAGTGTACACAATTCGAAGGGCAAATTACCGCATAGCATAACAGTTGAAGGATCTCTTGATTGTTTCAAGCGTAGGTTTTTATATATATGTGAATGGGGTTGGGTGGATATAAATAGGAACTTCTTCGACGGCGATGCCATCTGTTTTTACCTTCATTCCTATGTTCATATGAATGGACATTCGTATGAACATAGGAATGTTCATATGAACAAAAAGGGATATTAATAGGGTATTAAAAGTATCAACGCATAATAAAACTCAAAACAATGAATATAAACTGGATAACTATAGATATGGGAATGTTCTGGGTAAATACAGATTCGGTAACAGGACTGTCGATTTGTGGACCCTATTACCGCAAAACATAGGGGGATATTAATAATAGTATTAAAAGTGTCAACACAAGACATAACACGAAACAATGAGTATAAATTGGATAAGATTAGATTTATAATAGACATGGGTAAATACTGGTTCGGTAACAGAGTTGTTGATTTGTAGAACCAATTACCGCCCACTGTGGTGGAGGTGGGGTCCTTCAATTGTTTCAAGAGTGGGATGGACATGTATATGAGTGGGATTGGGTGGTTTATATATAGCAGTTGCCTTGTATTGGCCAATAGGCCTTCTGCAGTCACCTTCTTATGTTCTTAACTGTTGCACCAACAGAATCTCATTCTTGCTCTAATGATCCATTTGTGAAGATGTGAGTGGTTGTTTGTGTTGAGATATTTTCCATCAATAGCATGTTGATGTTGTCTCACAATCGACTACTATAACAAAATTTATCATAGTACGGGCTATTGCGTGCTGTAGTGGCTCAGTGATATATCCATTTATTTCAGATAATAGGCAAAAACTCCATGTCACCAGACTTCACCTGATATGATTTAGCTCATAAGGCGCCGAACCAACTCAGACCCTCACTTGCTTCCCCAGTTCTTTCCTGGTCGTGCTGTTTAGTTTACGCTCGTCCGTTGTTGTAACCATGGCAAAGACTAATCCATTTGAGAAGAGTTACTTCTCACCCCGCAAGATTCAGATGAGAGAGCAAAATACAATTCTGAAGCTCTCCACCGCCAAAATTTCCAAACTCAGGCGCAGAAATACGTCCTTGCATCGATATGTTATGTTGAAGAACCTCAAGAAACGGGTGGAGCAGGAGTTAACGAGAAACAGGTTAGAATATATGGAAGAATTATTTAACGGTAAGTTCTCCCCTTAGCTTCTTCCTCCTGCTGACCATATGGTTTGTTATAAAAAGGATCTGGGTTGTATGGGCCAATAGGCCTTCAACATTTACCTTCATTCTTATGTTCTTAACTAATGTAAGAGCGGAGCCTTTTGTTTGATAGTTTCATTAACTTTCATGACATTCATAAACTATTGGGTCCATTACCTCCCAGTATCACCCGTAGCCAAGTCTGCAAATGGCTATTGCAAATAAATGCAAATATGACAATGGGATTTGTTTCTCGGACAGTCAGTAATAAATCACCTAGTGCTATATTTTGCAGCCATACCTTGCTCCATTTACATTATCCTGCACGGTTTTTGTCCCAATTGTATACAATTAATAAATTTTCTGGTATTCGTTGCGATTGCGCAGGCGGGTTGCGAAAGGGATCAGGGGGATATAAGAGATATAATTAGCAAGAATTTAAAATCAAAACAAAAATATTAGTAATAAGTCAAATAGGACACTAGGATTAATTAATCGTAGCCTTAGTATTAAGAAACCTGGTGTTGTTCTTCAGCTATATATTACTACTGTTAGGCACCCTGTAGATTATGCAGTTCAGATCGTAACAACATACTATGGAATGGATATTAATTTACTAGAACGTGTCCAGCGTAGGATGACGAAGGTATTCTCGCAAAATAGAAATCTGGCATAGTAAAAAAGATTGACGAAGCTTAAATTACATTATATGGAAAGGCGAAGAATTAGGGTTGACATGATAGGGATGTACAAGTTGGCTAATGGACATAGCAAAGGGATTATTAATAGGGTATTAAAAGTCTCAACACACACAGACGAGGAGTAACAAAAACTTGGTTGAAATATGTTGACTGAACCTCACACTAGAAAGTGATGGAACGACGAAGTTCCGGTCCGTCTTGGACCAGTCACAATTCGATCAACACAAGGCAAAACATGAACAAATGGGTATAAATTTGAAAAGTTTAAATTTAGAAATGGCCTGGGTAAATGTTGGTTTGGTAACAGTGTACACAATTCGAAGGGCAAATTACCGCATAGCATAACAGTTGAAGGATCTCTTGATTGTTTCAAGCGTAAGGTTTTTATATATATGTGAATGGGGTTGGGTGGATATAAATAGGAACTTCTTCGACGGCGATGCCATCTGTTTTTACCTTCATTCCTATGTTCATATGAATGGACATTCGTATGAACATAGGAATGTTCATATGAACAAAAAGGGATATTAATAGGGTATTAAAAGTATCAACGCATAATAAAACTCAAAACAATGAATATAAACTGGATAACTATAGATATGGGAATGTTCTGGGTAAATACAGATTCGGTAACAGGACTGTCGATTTGTGGACCCTATTACCGCAAAACATAGGGGGATATTAATAATAGTATTAAAAGTGTCAACACAAGACATAACACGAAACAATGAGTATAAATTGGATAAGATTAGATTTATAATAGACATGGGTAAATACTGGTTCGGTAACAGAGTTGTTGATTTGTAGAACCAATTACCGCCCACTGTGGTGGAGGTGGGGTCCTTCAATTGTTTCAAGAGTGGGATGGACATGTATATGAGTGGGATTGGGTGGTTTATATATAGCAGTTGCCTTGTATTGGCCAATAGGCCTTCTGCAGTCACCTTCTTATGTTCTTAACTGTTGCACCAACAGAATCTCATTCTTGCTCTAATGATCCATTTGTGAAGATGTGAGTGGTTGTTTGTGTTGAGATATTTTCCATCAATAGCATGTTGATGTTGTCTCACAATCGACTACTATAACAAAATTTATCATAGTACGGGCTATTGCGTGCTGTAGTGGCTCAGTGATATATCCATTTATTTCAGATAATAGGCAAAAACTCCATGTCACCAGACTTCACCTGATATGATTTAGCTCATAAGGCGCCGAACCAACTCAGACCCTCACTTGCTTCCCCAGTTCTTTCCTGGTCGTGCTGTTTGTTTACGCTCGTCCGTTGTTGTAACCATGGCAAAGACTAATCCATTTGAGAAGAGTTACTTCTCACCCCGCAAGATTCAGATGAGAGAGCAAAATACAATTCTGAAGCTCTCCACCGCCAAAATTTCCAAACTCAGGCGCAGAAATACGTCCTTGCATCGATATGTTATGTTGAAGAACCTCAAGAAACGGGTGGAGCAGGAGTTAACGAGAAACAGGTTAGAATATATGGAAGAATTATTTAACGGTAAGTTCTCCCCTTAGCTTCTTCCTCCTGCTGACCATATGGTTTGTTATAAAAAGGATCTGGGTTGTATGGGCCAATAGGCCTTCAACATTTACCTTCATTCTTATGTTCTTAACTAATGTAAGAGCGGAGCCTTTTGTTTGATAGTTTCATTAACTTTCATGACATTATAAACTA
>NW_027190575.1:0-32999 GCF_040958095.1 Procambarus clarkii
TGATATTTTGATTAAATCACATAAAGGAAAAGGGAATGATAAACGTCAAAATATTGCTAAATTCGATGATTTCTCGTACGAAACAAAATGCAAGAAAACTTGCTTAAAATGCAATATTATGCGAAATTCTGAGATTTGAAGGCCAAATCACATATCGTGATACTACATGAAATAGTATCGAAATATTGGTAAAAATTAATATATTTACGTAATATCAGACTACATGAAAAACGTGAAAAAAGTCACGTTTATACCAAATTTGAGGATTTTAACTTCGAATCATAATGCAAGGTTTCGTATTATTTAGATCCAAGAAAAGACATATGACAATGTTGTTTCCAATACAAATGATAAAATCAATGTGTTTTCATTAGAATTAACTGAAATGTTCCTGATTTTCCGTTCATATTACCGATGGAAGATGTACACGTAAAACCGCTCTAATCCGGCTGAAACGTCGATATATGCAATAAAAACAGAACTTCTCCCCTTTTCAATATCTTAATCAGTATTTTAAAGAGAAACAAATAGATGATTGAAAATGAAGTATTTAAGGTTATAATCTAATCAATTATGTGTTTGCATCATTTTTATTGTATATTTATTGAGTTAATACTAATAAACTGAAAATTCACAAAAACGTGGAAAAACGGCAAAATATTGCCTAATTCGATGATATTTTGATTAAATCACATAAAGGAAAAGGGAATGATAAACGTCAAAATATTGCTAAATTCGATGATTTCTCGTACGAAACAAAATGCAAGAAAAGTTGCTTAAAATGCAATATTATGCGAAATTCTGAGATATGAAGGCCAAATCACATATAGTGATACTACATGAAATAGTATCGAAATATTGGTAAAAATGAATATATTTACGTAATATCAGACTACATGAAAAACGTGAAAAAAGTCACGTTTATACCAAATTTGAGGATTTTAACTTCGAATCATAATGCAAGGTTTCGTATTATTTAGATCCAAGAAAAGACATATGACAATGTTGTTTCCAATACAAATGATAAAAATCAATATGTTTTCATTAGAATTAACTGAAATGTTCCTGATTTTCCGTTCATATTACCGATGGAAGATGTACACGTAAAACCGCTCTAATCCGGCTGAAACGTCGATATATGCAATAAAAACAGAACTTCTCCCCTTTTCAATATCTTAATCAGTATTTTAAAGAGAAACAAATAGATGATTGTAAATGAAGTATTTAAGGTTACTATCTAATCAATTATGTGTTTGCATCATTTTTATTGTATATTTATTGAGTTAATACTAATAAACTGAAAATTCACAACAAACGTGGAAAAACGGCAAAATATTGCCTAATTCGATGATATTTTGATTAAATCACATAAAGGAAAAGGGAATGATAAACGTCAAAATATTGCTAAATTCGATGATTTCTCGTACGAAACAAAATGCAAGAAAACTTGCTTAAAATGCAATATTATGCGAAATTCTGAGATTTGAAGGCCAAATCACATATCGTGATACTACATGAAATAGTATCGAAATATTGGTAAAAATTAATATATTTACGTAATATCAGACTACATGAAAAACGTGAAAAAAGTCACGTTTATACCAAATTTGAGGATTTTAACTTCGAATCATAATGCAAGGTTTCGTATTATTTAGATCCAAGAAAAGACATATGACAATGTTCTTTCCAATACAAATGATAAAAATCAATGTGTTTTCATTAGAATTAACTGAAATGTTCCTGATTTTCCGTTCATATTACCGATGGAAGATGTACACGTAAAACCGCTCTAATCCGGCTGAAACGTCGATATATGCAATAAAAACAGAACTTCTCCTCTTTTCAATATCTTAATCAGTATTTTAAAGAGAAACAAAAAGATGATTGAAAATGAAGTATTTAAGGTTATAATCTAATCAATTATGTGTTTGCATAATTTTTATTGTATATTTATTGAGTTAATACTAATAAACTGAAAATTCACAAAAACGTGGAAAAACGGCAAAATATTGCCTAATTCGATGATATTTTGATTAAATCACATAAAGGAAAAGGGAATGATAAACGTCAAAATATTGCTAAATTCGATGATTTCTCGTACGAAACAAAATGCAAGAAAAGTTGCTTAAAATGCAATATTATGCGAAATTCTGAGATATGAAGGCCAAATCACATATCGTGATACTACATGAAATAGTATCGAAATATTGGTAAAAATGAATATATTTACGTAATATCAGACTACATGAAAAACGTGAAAAAAGTCACGTTTATACCAAATTTGAGGATTTAACTTCGAATCATAATGCAAGGTTTCGTATTATTTAGATCCAAGAAAAGACATATGACAATGTTGTTTCCAATACAAATGATAAAAATCAATGTGTTTTCATTAGAATTAACTGAAATGTTCCTGATTTTCCGTTCATATTACCGATGGAAGATGTACACGTAAAACCGCTCTAATCCGGCTGAAACTTCGATATATGCAATAAAAACAGAACTTCTCCCCTTTTCAATATCTTACTCAGTATTTTAAAGAGAAACAAATAGATGATTGTAAATGAAGTATTTAAGGTTATAATCTAATCAATTATGTGTTTGCATCATTTTTATTGTATATTTATTGAGTTAATACTAATAAACTGAAAATTCACAAAAACGTGGAAAAACGGCAAAATATATCCTAATTCGATGATATTTTGATTAAATCACATAAAGGAAAAGGGAATGATAAACGTCAAAATATTGCTAAATTCGATGATTTCTCGTACGAAACAAAATGCAAGAAAACTTGCTTAAAATGCAATATTATGCGAAATTCTGAGATATGAAGGCCAAATCACATATCGTGATACTACATGAAATAGTATCGAAATATTGGTAAAAATTAATATATTTACGTAATATCAGACTACATGAAAAACGTGAAAAAAGTCACGTTTATACCAAATTTGAGGATTTTAACTTCGAATCATAATGCAAGGTTTCGTATTATTTAGATCCAAGAAAAGACATATGACAATGTTGTTTCCAATACAAATGATAAAATCAATGTGTTTTCATTAGAATTAACTGAAATGTTCCTGATTTTCCGTTCATATTACCGATGGAAGATGTACACGTAAAACCGCTCTAATCCGGCTGAAACGTCGATATATGCAATAAAAACAGAACTTCTCCCCTTTTCAATATCTTAATCAGTATTTTAAAGAGAAACAAATAGATGATTGAAAATGAAGTATTTAAGGTTATAATCTAATCAATTATGTGTTTGCATCATTTTTATTGTATATTTATTGAGTTAATACTAATAAACTGAAAATTCACAAAAACGTGGAAAAACGGCAAAATATTGCCTAATTCGATGATATTTTGATTAAATCACATAAAGGAAAAGGGAATGATAAACGTCAAAATATTGCTAAATTCGATGATTTCTCGTACGAAACAAAATGCAAGAAAAGTTGCTTAAAATGCAATATTATGCGAAATTCTGAGATATGAAGGCCAAATCACATATCGTGATACTACATGAAATAGTATCGAAATATTGGTAAAAATGAATATATTTACGTAATATCAGACTACATGAAAAACGTGAAAAAAGTCACGTTTATACCAAATTTGAGGATTTTAACTTCGAATCATAATGCAAGGTTTCGTATTATTTAGATCCAAGAAAAGACATATGACAATGTTGTTTCCAATACAAATGATAAAAATCAATATGTTTTCATTAGAATTAACTGAAATGTTCCTGATTTTCCGTTCATATTACCGATGGAAGATGTACACGTAAAACCGCTCTAATCCGGCTGAAACGTCGATATATGCAATAAAAACAGAACTTCTCCCCTTTTCAATATCTTAATCAGTATTTTAAAGAGAAACAAATAGATGATTGTAAATGAAGTATTTAAGGTTACTATCTAATCAATTATGTGTTTGCATCATTTTTATTGTATATTTATTGAGTTAATACTAATAAACTGAAAATTCACAACAAACGTGGAAAAACGGCAAAATATTGCCTAATTCGATGATATTTTGATTAAATCACATAAAGGAAAAGGGAATGATAAACGTTAAAATATTGCTAAATTCGATGATTTCTCGTACGAAACAAAATGCAAGAAAACTTGCTTAAAATGCAATATTATGCGAAATTCTGAGATTTGAAGGCCAAATCACATATCGTGATACTACATGAAATAGTATCGAAATATTGGTAAAAATTAATATATTTACGTAATATCAGACTACATGAAAAACGTGAAAAAAGTCACGTTTATACCAAATTTGAGGATTTTAACTTCGAATCATAATGCAAGGTTTCGTATTATTTAGATCCAAGAAAAGACATATGACAATGTTCTTTCCAATACAAATGATAAAAATCAATGTGTTTTCATTAGAATTATCTGAAATGTTCCTGATTTTCCGTTCATATTACCGATGGAAGATGTACACGTAAAACCGCTCTAATCCGGCTGAAACGTCGATATATGCAATAAAAACAGAACTTCTCCTCTTTTCAATATCTTAATCAGTATTTTAAAGAGAAACAAATAGATGATTGAAAATGAAGTATTTAAGGTTATAATCTAATCAATTATGTGTTTGCATAATTTTTATTGTATATTTATTGAGTTAATACTAATAAACTGAAAATTCACAAAAACGTGGAAAAACGGCAAAATATTGCCTAATTCGATGATATTTTGATTAAATCACATAAAGGAAAAGGGAATGATAAACGTCAAAATATTGCTAAATTCGATGATTTCTCGTACGAAACAAAATGCAAGAAAACTTGCTTAAAATGCAATATTATGCGAAATTCTGAGATATGAAGGCCAAATCACATATCGTGATACTACATGAAATAGTATCGAAATATTGGTAAAAATGAATATATTTACGTAATATCAGACTACATGAAAAACGTGAAAAAAGTCACGTTTATACCAAATTTGAGGATTTAACTTCGAATCATAATGCAAGGTTTCGTATTATTTAGATCCAAGAAAAGACATATGACAATGTTGTTTCCAATACAAATGATAAAAATCAATGTGTTTTCATTAGAATTAACTGAAATGTTCCTGATTTTCCGTTCATATTACTGATGGAAGATGTACACGTAAAACCGCTCTAATCCGGCTGAAACTTCGATATATGCAATAAAAACAGAACTTCTCCCCTTTTCAATATCTTACTCAGTATTTTAAAGATAAACAAATAGATGATTGTAAATGAAGTATTTAAGGTTATAATCTAATCAATTATGTGTTTGCATCATTTTTATTGTATATTTAATGAGTTAATACTAATAAACTGAAAATTCACAAAAACGTGGAAAAACGGCAAAATATATCCTAATTCGATGATATTTTGATTAAATCGCATAAAGGAAAAGGGAATGATAAACGTCAAAATATTGCTAAATTCGATGATTTCTCGTACGAAACAAAATGCAAGAAAACTTGCTTAAAATGCAATATTATGCGAAATTCTGAGATATGAAGGCCAAATCACATATCGTGATACTACATGAAATAGTATCGAAATATTGGTAAAAATGAATATATTTACGTAATATCAAACTACATGAAAAACGTGAAAAAAGTCACGATTATACCAAATTTGAGGATTTTAACTTCGAATCATAAAGCGAGGTTTCGTACTATTTAGATCCATGAAAAGACAAATGACAATGTTGTTTACAATACAAATTATAAAAATCAATGTGTTTTCATTAGAATTAACTAAAATGTTCCTGATTTTCCGTTTATATTACCGATGGAAGATGTCCACGTAAAACCGCTCTAATCCGGCTGAAACGTCGATATATGCAATAAAAACAGAACTTCTCCCTTTTTCAATATCTTAATCAGTATTTTAAAGAGAAACAAATAGATGATTGTAAATGAAGTATTTAAGGTTACTATCTAATCAATTATGTGTTTGCATCATTTTTATTGTATATTTATTGAGTTAATACTAATAAACTGAAAATTCACAAAAAACGTGGAAAAACGGCAAAATATTGCCTAATTCGATGATATTTTGATTAAATCACATAAAGGAAAAGGGAATGATAAACGTCAAAATATTGCTAAATTCGATGATTTCTCGTACGAAACAAAATGCAAGAAAACTTGCTTAAAATGCAATATTATGCGAAATTCTGAGATTTGAAGGCCAAATCACATATCGTGATACTACATGAAATAGTATCGAAATATTGGTAAAAATGAATATATTTACGTAATATCAAACTACATGAAAAACGTGAAAAAGTCACGTTTATACCAAATTTGAGGATTTTAACTTCGAATCATAAAGCGAGGTTTCGTACTATTTAGATCCATGAAAAGACATATGACAATGTTGTTTCCAATACAAATTATAAAAATCAATGTGTTTTCATTAGAATTAACTGAAATGTTCCTGATTTTCCGTTTATATTACCGATGGAAGATGTACACGCAAAACCGCTCTAATCCGGCTGAAACGTCGATATATGCAATAAAAACAGAACTTCTCCCCTTTTCAATATCTTACTCAGTATTTTAAAGAGAAACAAATAGATGATTGTAAATGAAGTATTTAAGGTTACTATCTAATCAATTATGTGTTTGCATCATTTTTATTGTATAATTATTGAGTTAATATTAATAAACTGAAAATTCACAAAAAACGTGGAAAAACGGCAAAATATTGCCTAATTCGATGATATTTTGATTAAATCACATAAAGGAAAAGGGAATGATAAACGTCAAAATATTGCTAAATTCGATGATTTCTCGTACGAAACAAAATGCAAGAAAACTTGCTTAAAATGCAATATTATGCGAAATTCTGAGATTTGAAGGCCAAATCACATATCGTGATACTACATGAAATAGTATCGAAATATTGGTAAAAATGAATATATTTACGTAATATTAGACTACATGAAAAACGTGAAAAAAGTCACGTTTATACCAAATTTGAGGATTTTAACTTCGAATCATAATGCAAGGTTTCGTATTATTTAGATCCAAGAAAAGACATATGACAATGTTGTTTCCAATACAAATGATAAAAATCAATGTGTTTTCATTAGAATTAACTGAAATGTTCCTGATTTTCCGTTCATATTACCGATGGAAGATGTACACGTAAAACCGCTCTAATCCGGCTGAAACGTCGATATATGCAATAAAAACAGAACTTCTCCCCTTTTCAATATCTTACTCAGTATTTTAAAGAGAAACAAATAGATGATTGTAAATGAAGTATTTAAGGTTATAATCTAATCAATTATGTGTTTGCATCATTTTTATTGTATATTTATTGAGTTAATACTAATAAACTGAAAATTCACAAAAACGTGGAAAAACGGCAAAATATATCCTAATTCGATGATATTTTGATTAAATCACATAAAGGAAAAGGGAATGATAAACGTCAAAATATTGCTAAATTCGATGATTTCTCGTACGAAACAAAATGCAAGAAAACTTGCTTAAAATGCAATATTATGCGAGATTCTGAGATTTGAAGGCCAAATCACATATCGTGATACTACATGAAATAGTATCGAAATATTGGTAAAAATGAATATATTTACGTAATATCAGACTACATGAAAAACGTGAAAAAAGTCACGTTTATACCAAATTTGAGGATTTTAACTTCGAATCATAATGCAAGGTTTCGTATTATTTAGATCCAAGAAAAGACATATGACAATGTTCTTTCCAATACAAATGATAAAAATCAATGTGTTTTCATTAGAATTAACTGAAATGTTCCTGATTTTCCGTTCATATTACCGATGGTAGATGTACACGTAAAACCGCTCTAATCCGGCTGAAACGTCGATATATGCAATAAAAACAGAACTTCTCCTCTTTTCAATATCTTAATCAGTATTTTAAAGAGAAACAAATAGATGATTGTAAATGAAGTATTTAAGGTTATAATCTAATCAATTATGTGTTTGCATCATTTTTATTGTATATTTATTGAGTTAATACTAATAAACTGAAAATTCACAAAAACGTGGAAAAACGGCAAAATATTGCCTAATTCGATGATATTTTGATTAAATCACATAAAGGAAAAGGGAATGATAAACGTCAAAATATTGCTAAATTCGATGATTTCTCGTACGAAACAAAATGCAAGAAAAGTTGCTTAAAATGCAATATTATGCGAAATTCTGAGATATGAAGGCCAAATCACATATCGTGATACTACATGAAATAGTATCGAAATATTGGTAAAAATGAATATATTTACGTAATATCAGACTACATGAAAAACGTGAAAAAAGTCACGTTTATACCAAATTTGAGGATTTAACTTCGAATCATAATGCAAGGTTTCGTATTATTTAGATCCAAGAAAAGACATATGACAATGTTGTTTCCAATACAAATGATAAAAATCAATGTGTTTTCATTTGAATTAACTGAAATGTTCCTGATTTTACGTTCATATTACCGATGGAAGATGTACACGTAAAACCGCTCTAATCCGGCTGAAACGTCGATATATGCAATAAAAACAGAACTTCTCCCCTTTTCAATATCTTACTCAGTATTTTAAAGAGAAACAAATAGATGATTGTAAATGAAGTATTTAAGGTTATAATCTAATCAATTATGTGTTTGCATCATTTTTATTGTATATTTATTGAGTTAATACTAATAAACTGAAAATTCACAAAAACGTGGAAAAACGGCAAAATATATCCTAATTCGATGATATTTTGATTAAATCACATAAAGGAAAAGGGAATGATAAACGTCAAAATATTGCTAAATTCGATGATTTCTCGTACGAAACAAAATGCAAGAAAACTTGCTTAAAATGCAATATTATGCGAAATTCTGAGATTTGAAGGCCAAATCACATATCGTGATACTACATGAAATAGTATCGAAATATTGGTAAAAATTAATATATTTACGTAATATCAGACTACATGAAAAACGTGAAAAAAGTCACGTTTATACCAAATTTGAGGATTTTAACTTCGAATCATAATGCAAGGTTTCGTATTATTTAGATCCAAGAAAAGACATATGACAATGTTGTTTCCAATACAAATGATAAAATCAATGTGTTTTCATTAGAATTAACTGAAATGTTCCTGATTTTCCGTTCATATTACCGATGGAAGATGTACACGTAAAACCGCTCTAATCCGGCTGAAACGTCGATATATGCAATAAAAACAGAACTTCTCCCCTTTTCAATATCTTAATCAGTATTTTAAAGAGAAACAAATAGATGATTGAAAATGAAGTATTTAAGGTTATAATCTAATCAATTATGTGTTTGCATCATTTTTATTGTATATTTATTGAGTTAATACTAATAAACTGAAAATTCACAAAAACGTGGAAAAACGGCAAAATATTGCCTAATTCGATGATATTTTGATTAAATCACATAAAGGAAAAGGGAATGATAAACGTCAAAATATTGCTAAATTCGATGATTTCTCGTACGAAACAAAATGCAAGAAAAGTTGCTTAAAATGCAATATTATGCGAAATTCTGAGATATGAAGGCCAAATCACATATCGTGATACTACATGAAATAGTATCGAAATATTGGTAAAAATGAATATATTTACGTAATATCAGACTACATGAAAAACGTGAAAAAAGTCACGTTTATACCAAATTTGAGGATTTTAACTTCGAATCATAATGCAAGGTTTCGTATTATTTAGATCCAAGAAAAGACATATGACAATGTTGTTTCCAATACAAATGATAAAAATCAATATGTTTTCATTAGAATTAACTGAAATGTTCCTGATTTTCCGTTCATATTACCGATGGAAGATGTACACGTAAAACCGCTCTAATCCGGCTGAAACGTCGATATATGCAATAAAAACAGAACTTCTCCCCTTTTCAATATCTTAATCAGTATTTTAAAGAGAAACAAATAGATGATTGTAAATGAAGTATTTAAGGTTACTATCTAATCAATTATGTGTTTGCATCATTTTTATTGTATATTTATTGAGTTAATACTAATAAACTGAAAATTCACAAAAAACGTGGAAAAACGGCAAAATATTGCCTAATTCGATGATATTTTGATTAAATCACATAAAGGAAAAGGGAATGATAAACGTCAAAATATTGCTAAATTCGATGATTTCTCGTACGAAACAAAATGCAAGAAAACTTGCTTAAAATGCAATATTATGCGAAATTCTGAGATTTGAAGGCCAAATCACATATCGTGATACTACATGAAATAGTATCGAAATATTGGTAAAAATGAATATATTTACGTAATATCAAACTACATGAAAAACGTGAAAAAGTCACGTTTATACCAAATTTGAGGATTTTAACTTCGAATCATAAAGCGAGGTTTCGTACTATTTAGATCCATGAAAAGACATATGACAATGTTGTTTCCAATACAAATTATAAAAATCAATGTGTTTTCATTAGAATTAACTGAAATGTTCCTGATTTTCCGTTTATATTACCGATGGAAGATGTACACGCAAAACCGCTCTAATCCGGCTGAAACGTCGATATATGCAATAAAAACAGAACTTCTCCCCTTTTCAATATCTTACTCAGTATTTTAAAGAGAAACAAATAGATGATTGTAAATGAAGTATTTAAGGTTACTATCTAATCAATTATGTGTTTGCATCATTTTTATTGTATAATTATTGAGTTAATATTAATAAACTGAAAATTCACAAAAAACGTGGAAAAACGGCAAAATATTGCCTAATTCGATGATATTTTGATTAAATCACATAAAGGAAAAGGGAATGATAAACGTCAAAATATTGCTAAATTCGATGATTTCTCGTACGAAACAAAATGCAAGAAAACTTGCTTAAAATGCAATATTATGCGAAATTCTGAGATTTGAAGGCCAAATCACATATCGTGATACTACATGAAATAGTATCGAAATATTGGTAAAAATGAATATATTTACGTAATATTAGACTACATGAAAAACGTGAAAAAAGTCACGTTTATACCAAATTTGAGGATTTTAACTTCGAATCATAATGCAAGGTTTCGTATTATTTAGATCCAAGAAAAGACATATGACAATGTTGTTTCCAATACAAATGATAAAAATCAATGTGTTTTCATTAGAATTAACTGAAATGTTCCTGATTTTCCGTTCATATTACCGATGGAAGATGTACACGTAAAACCGCTCTAATCCGGCTGAAACGTCGATATATGCAATAAAAACAGAACTTCTCCCCTTTTCAATATCTTACTCAGTATTTTAAAGAGAAACAAATAGATGATTGTAAATGAAGTATTTAAGGTTATAATCTAATCAATTATGTGTTTGCATCATTTTTATTGTATATTTATTGAGTTAATACTAATAAACTGAAAATTCACAAAAACGTGGAAAAACGGCAAAATATATCCTAATTCGATGATATTTTGATTAAATCACATAATGAAAAGGGAATGATAAACGTCAAAATATTGCTAAATTCGATGATTTCTCGTACGAAACAAAATGCAAGAAAACTTGCTTAAAATGCAATATTATGCGAGATTCTGAGATTTGAAGGCCAAATCACATATCGTGATACTACATGAAATAGTATCGAAATATTGGTAAAAATGAATATATTTACGTAATATCAGACTACATGAAAAACGTGAAAAAAGTCACGTTTATACCAAATTTGAGGATTTTAACTTCGAATCATAATGCAAGGTTTCGTATTATTTAGATCCAAGAAAAGACATATGACAATGTTCTTTCCAATACAAATGATAAAAATCAATGTGTTTTCATTAGGATTAACTGAAATGTTCCTGATTTTCCGTTCATATTACCGATGGTAGATGTACACGTAAAACCGCTCTAATCCGGCTGAAACGTCGATATATGCAATAAAAACAGAACTTCTCCTCTTTTCAATATCTTAATCAGTATTTTAAAGAGAAACAAATAGATGATTGTAAATGAAGTATTTAAGGTTATAATCTAATCAATTATGTGTTTGCATCATTTTTATTGTATATTTATTGAGTTAATACTAATAAACTGAAAATTCACAAAAACGTGGAAAAACGGCAAAATATTGCCTAATTCGATGATATTTTGATTAAATCACATAAAGGAAAAGGGAATGATAAACGTCAAAATATTGCTAAATTCGATGATTTCTCGTACGAAACAAAATGCAAGAAAAGTTGCTTAAAATGCAATATTATGCGAAATTCTGAGATATGAAGGCCAAATCACATATCGTGATACTACATGAAATAGTATCGAAATATTGGTAAAAATGAATATATTTACGTAATATCAGACTACATGAAAAACGTGAAAAAAGTCACGTTTATACCAAATTTGAGGATTTTAACTTCGAATCATAATGCAAGGTTTCGTATTATTTAGATCCAAGAAAAGACATATGACAATGTTCTTTCCAATACAAATGATAAAAATCAATGTGTTTTCATTAGAATTAACTGAAATGTTCCTGATTTTCCGTTCATATTACCGATGGTAGATGTACACGTAAAACCGCTCTAATCCGGCTGAAACGTCGATATATGCAATAAAAACAGAACTTCTCCTCTTTTCAATATCTTAATCAGTATTTTAAAGAGAAACAAATAGATGATTGTAAATGAAGTATTTAAGGTTATAATCTAATCAATTATGTGTTTGCATCATTTTTATTGTATATTTATTGAGTTAATACTAATAAACTGAAAATTCACAAAAACGTGGAAAAACGGCAAAATATTGCCTAATTCGATGATATTTTGATTAAATCACATAAAGGAAAAGGGAATGATAAACGTCAAAATATTGCTAAATTCGATGATTTCTCGTACGAAACAAAATGCAAGAAAAGTTGCTTAAAATGCAATATTATGCGAAATTCTGAGATATGAAGGCCAAATCACATATCGTGATACTACATGAAATAGTATCGAAATATTGGTAAAAATGAATATATTTACGTAATATCAAACTACATGAAAAACGTGAAAAAGTCACGTTTATACCAAATTTGAGGATTTTAACTTCGAATCATAAAGCGAGGTTTCGTACTATTTAGATCCATGAAAAGACATATGACAATGTTGTTTCCAATACAAATTATAAAAATCAATGTGTTTTCATTAGAATTAACTGAAATGTTCCTGATTTTCCGTTTATATTACCGATGGAAGATGTACACGCAAAACCGCTCTAATCCGGCTGAAACGTCGATATATGCAATAAAAACAGAACTTCTCCCCTTTTCAATATCTTACTCAGTATTTTAAAGAGAAACAAATAGATGATTGTAAATGAAGTATTTAAGGTTACTATCTAATCAATTATGTGTTTGCATCATTTTTATTGTATAATTATTGAGTTAATATTAATAAACTGAAAATTCACAAAAAACGTGGAAAAACGGCAAAATATTGCCTAATTCGATGATATTTTGATTAAATCACATAAAGGAAAAGGGAATGATAAACGTCAAAATATTGCTAAATTCGATGATTTCTCGTACGAAACAAAATGCAAGAAAACTTGCTTAAAATGCAATATTATGCGAAATTCTGAGATTTGAAGGCCAAATCACATATCGTGATACTACATGAAATAGTATCGAAATATTGGTAAAAATGAATATATTTACGTAATATTAGACTACATGAAAAACGTGAAAAAAGTCACGTTTATACCAAATTTGAGGATTTTAACTTCGAATCATAATGCAAGGTTTCGTATTATTTAGATCCAAGAAAAGACATATGACAATGTTGTTTCCAATACAAATGATAAAAATCAATGTGTTTTCATTAGAATTAACTGAAATGTTCCTGATTTTCCGTTCATATTACCGATGGAAGATGTACACGTAAAACCGCTCTAATCCGGCTGAAACGTCGATATATGCAATAAAAACAGAACTTCTCCCCTTTTCAATATCTTACTCAGTATTTTAAAGAGAAACAAATAGATGATTGTAAATGAAGTATTTAAGGTTATAATCTAATCAATTATGTGTTTGCATCATTTTTATTGTATATTTATTGAGTTAATACTAATAAACTGAAAATTCACAAAAACGTGGAAAAACGGCAAAATATATCCTAATTCGATGATATTTTGATTAAATCACATAAAGGAAAAGGGAATGATAAACGTCAAAATATTGCTAAATTCGATGATTTCTCGTACGAAACAAAATGCAAGAAAACTTGCTTAAAATGCAATATTATGCGAGATTCTGAGATTTGAAGGCCAAATCACATATCGTGATACTACATGAAATAGTATCGAAATATTGGTAAAAATGAATATATTTACGTAATATCAGACTACATGAAAAACGTGAAAAAAGTCACGTTTATACCAAATTTGAGGATTTTAACTTCGAATCATAATGCAAGGTTTCGTATTATTTAGATCCAAGAAAAGACATATGACAATGTTCTTTCCAATACAAATGATAAAAATCAATGTGTTTTCATTAGAATTAACTGAAATGTTCCTGATTTTCCGTTCATATTACCGATGGTAGATGTACACGTAAAACCGCTCTAATCCGGCTGAAACGTCGATATATGCAATAAAAACAGAACTTCTCCTCTTTTCAATATCTTAATCAGTATTTTAAAGAGAAACAAATAGATGATTGTAAATGAAGTATTTAAGGTTATAATCTAATCAATTATGTGTTTGCATCATTTTTATTGTATATTTATTGAGTTAATACTAATAAACTGAAAATTCACAAAAACGTGGAAAAACGGCAAAATATTGCCTAATTCGATGATATTTTGATTAAATCACATAAAGGAAAAGGGAATGATAAACGTCAAAATATTGCTAAATTCGATGATTTCTCGTACGAAACAAAATGCAAGAAAAGTTGCTTAAAATGCAATATTATGCGAAATTCTGAGATATGAAGGCCAAATCACATATCGTGATACTACATGAAATAGTATCGAAATATTGGTAAAAATGAATATATTTACGTAATATCAGACTACATGAAAAACGTGAAAAAAGTCACGTTTATACCAAATTTGAGGATTTTAACTTCGAATCATAATGCAAGGTTTCGTATTATTTAGATCCAAGAAAAGACATATGACAATGTTGTTTCCAATACAAATGATAAAAATCAATATGTTTTCATTAGAATTAACTGAAATGTTCCTGATTTTCCGTTCATATTACCGATGGAAGATGTACACGTAAAACCGCTCTAATCCGGCTGAAACGTCGATATATGCAATAAAAACAGAACTTCTCCCCTTTTCAATATCTTAATCAGTATTTTAAAGAGAAACAAATAGATGATTGTAAATGAAGTATTTAAGGTTACTATCTAATCAATTATGTGTTTGCATCATTTTTATTGTATATTTATTGAGTTAATACTAATAAACTGAAAATTCACAAAAAACGTGGAAAAACGGCAAAATATTGCCTAATTCGATGATATTTTGATTAAATCACATAAAGGAAAAGGGAATGATAAACGTCAAAATATTGCTAAATTCGATGATTTCTCGTACGAAACAAAATGCAAGAAAACTTGCTTAAAATGCAATATTATGCGAAATTCTGAGATTTGAAGGCCAAATCACATATCGTGATACTACATGAAATAGTATCGAAATATTGGTAAAAATGAATATATTTACGTAATATCAAACTACATGAAAAACGTGAAAAAGTCACGTTTATACCAAATTTGAGGATTTTAACTTCGAATCATAAAGCGAGGTTTCGTACTATTTAGATCCATGAAAAGACATATGACAATGTTGTTTCCAATACAAATTATAAAAATCAATGTGTTTTCATTAGAATTAACTGAAATGTTCCTGATTTTCCGTTTATATTACCGATGGAAGATGTACACGCAAAACCGCTCTAATCCGGCTGAAACGTCGATATATGCAATAAAAACAGAACTTCTCCCCTTTTCAATATCTTACTCAGTATTTTAAAGAGAAACAAATAGATGATTGTAAATGAAGTATTTAAGGTTACTATCTAATCAATTATGTGTTTGCATCATTTTTATTGTATAATTATTGAGTTAATATTAATAAACTGAAAATTCACAAAAAACGTGGAAAAACGGCAAAATATTGCCTAATTCGATGATATTTTGATTAAATCACATAAAGGAAAAGGGAATGATAAACGTCAAAATATTGCTAAATTCGATGATTTCTCGTACGAAACAAAATGCAAGAAAACTTGCTTAAAATGCAATATTATGCGAAATTCTGAGATTTGAAGGCCAAATCACATATCGTGATACTACATGAAATAGTATCGAAATATTGGTAAAAATGAATATATTTACGTAATATTAGACTACATGAAAAACGTGAAAAAAGTCACGTTTATACCAAATTTGAGGATTTTAACTTCGAATCATAATGCAAGGTTTCGTATTATTTAGATCCAAGAAAAGACATATGACAATGTTGTTTCCAATACAAATGATAAAAATCAATGTGTTTTCATTAGAATTAACTGAAATGTTCCTGATTTTCCGTTCATATTACCGATGGAAGATGTACACGTAAAACCGCTCTAATCCGGCTGAAACGTCGATATATGCAATAAAAACAGAACTTCTCCCCTTTTCAATATCTTACTCAGTATTTTAAAGAGAAACAAATAGATGATTGTAAATGAAGTATTTAAGGTTATAATCTAATCAATTATGTGTTTGCATCATTTTTATTGTATATTTATTGAGTTAATACTAATAAACTGAAAATTCACAAAAACGTGGAAAAACGGCTAAATATATCCTAATTCGATGATATTTTGATTAAATCACATAAAGGAAAAGGGAATGATAAACGTCAAAATATTGCTAAATTCGATGATTTCTCGTACGAAACAAAATGCAAGAAAACTTGCTTAAAATGCAATATTATGCGAGATTCTGAGATTTGAAGGCCAAATCACATATCGTGATACTACATGAAATAGTATCGAAATATTGGTAAAAATGAATATATTTACGTAATATCAGACTACATGAAAAACGTGAAAAAAGTCACGTTTATACCAAATTTGAGGATTTTAACTTCGAATCATAATGCAAGGTTTCGTATTATTTAGATCCAAGAAAAGACATATGACAATGTTCTTTCCAATACAAATGATAAAAATCAATGTGTTTTCATTAGAATTAACTGAAATGTTCCTGATTTTCCGTTCATATTACCGATGGTAGATGTACACGTAAAACCGCTCTAATCCGGCTGAAACGTCGATATATGCAATAAAAACAGAACTTCTCCTCTTTTCAATATCTTAATCAGTATTTTAAAGAGAAACAAATAGATGATTGTAAATGAAGTATTTAAGGTTATAATCTAATCAATTATGTGTTTGCATCATTTTTATTGTATATTTATTGAGTTAATACTAATAAACTGAAAATTCACAAAAACGTGGAAAAACGGCAAAATATTGCCTAATTCGATGATATTTTGATTAAATCACATAAAGGAAAAGGGAATGATAAACGTCAAAATATTGCTAAATTCGATGATTTCTCGTACGAAACAAAATGCAAGAAAAGTTGCTTAAAATGCAATATTATGCGAAATTCTGAGATATGAAGGCCAAATCACATATCGTGATACTACATGAAATAGTATCGAAATATTGGTAAAAATGAATATATTTACGTAATATCAGACTACATGAAAAACGTGAAAAAAGTCACGTTTATACCAAATTTGAGGATTTAACTTCGAATCATAATGCAAGGTTTCGTATTATTTAGATCCAAGAAAAGACATATGACAATGTTGTTTCCAATACAAATGATAAAAATCAATGTGTTTTCATTAGAATTAACTGAAATGTTCCTGATTTTACGTTCATATTACCGATGGAAGATGTACACGTAAAACCGCTCTAATCCGGCTGAAACGTCGATATATGCAATAAAAACAGAACTTCTCCCCTTTTCAATATCTTACTCAGTATTTTAAAGAGAAACAAATAGATGATTGTAAATGAAGTATTTAAGGTTATAATCTAATCAATTATGTGTTTGCATCATTTTTATTGTATATTTATTGAGTTAATACTAATAAACTGAAAATTCACAAAAACGTGGAAAAACGGCAAAATATATCCTAATTCGATGATATTTTGATTAAATCACATAAAGGAAAAGGGAATGATAAACGTCAAAATATTGCTAAATTCGATGATTTCTCGTACGAAACAAAATGCAAGAAAACTTGCTTAAAATGCAATATTATGCGAAATTCTGAGATTTGAAGGCCAAATCACATATCGTGATACTACATGAAATAGTATCGAAATATTGGTAAAAATTAATATATTTACGTAATATCAGACTACATGAAAAACGTGAAAAAAGTCACGTTTATACCAAATTTGAGGATTTTAACTTCGAATCATAATGCAAGGTTTCGTATTATTTAGATCCAAGAAAAGACATATGACAATGTTGTTTCCAATACAAATGATAAAATCAATGTGTTTTCATTAGAATTAACTGAAATGTTCCTGATTTTCCGTTCATATTACCGATGGAAGATGTACACGTAAAACCGCTCTAATCCGGCTGAAACGTCGATATATGCAATAAAAACAGAACTTCTCCCCTTTTCAATATCTTAATCAGTATTTTAAAGAGAAACAAATAGATGATTGAAAATGAAGTATTTAAGGTTATAATCTAATCAATTATGTGTTTGCATCATTTTTATTGTATATTTATTGAGTTAATACTAATAAACTGAAAATTCACAAAAACGTGGAAAAACGGCAAAATATTGCCTAATTCGATGATATTTTGATTAAATCACATAAAGGAAAAGGGAATGATAAACGTCAAAATATTGCTAAATTCGATGATTTCTCGTACGAAACAAAATGCAAGAAAAGTTGCTTAAAATGCAATATTATGCGAAATTCTGAGATATGAAGGCCAAATCACATATCGTGATACTACATGAAATAGTATCGAAATATTGGTAAAAATGAATATATTTACGTAATATCAGACTACATGAAAAACGTGAAAAAAGTCACGTTTATACCAAATTTGAGGATTTTAACTTCGAATCATAATGCAAGGTTTCGTATTATTTAGATCCAAGAAAAGACATATGACAATGTTGTTTCCAATACAAATGATAAAAATCAATATGTTTTCATTAGAATTAACTGAAATGTTCCTGATTTTCCGTTCATATTACCGATGGAAGATGTACACGTAAAACCGCTCTAATCCGGCTGAAACGTCGATATATGCAATAAAAACAGAACTTCTCCCCTTTTCAATATCTTAATCAGTATTTTAAAGAGAAACAAATAGATGATTGTAAATGAAGTATTTAAGGTTACTATCTAATCAATTATGTGTTTGCATCATTTTTATTGTATATTTATTGAGTTAATACTAATAAACTGAAAATTCACAAAAAACGTGGAAAAACGGCAAAATATTGCCTAATTCGATGATATTTTGATTAAATCACATAAAGGAAAAGGGAATGATAAACGTCAAAATATTGCTAAATTCGATGATTTCTCGTACGAAACAAAATGCAAGAAAACTTGCTTAAAATGCAATATTATGCGAAATTCTGAGATTTGAAGGCCAAATCACATATCGTGATACTACATGAAATAGTATCGAAATATTGGTAAAAATTAATATATTTACGTAATATCAGACTACATGAAAAACGTGAAAAAAGTCACGTTTATACCAAATTTGAGGATTTTAACTTCGAATCATAATGCAAGGTTTCGTATTATTTAGATCCAAGAAAAGACATATGACAATGTTCTTTCCAATACAAATGATAAAAATCAATGTGTTTTCATTAGAATTAACTGAAATGTTCCTGATTTTCCGTTCATATTACCGATGGAAGATGTACACGTAAAACCGCTCTAATCCGGCTGAAACGTCGATATATGCAATAAAAACAGAACTTCTCCTCTTTTCAATATCTTAATCAGTATTTTAAAGAGAAACAAATAGATGATTGAAAATGAAGTATTTAAGGTTATAATATAATCAATTATGTGTTTGCATAATTTTTATTGTATATTTATTGAGTTAATACTAATAAACTGAAAATTCACAAAAACGTGGAAAAACGGCAAAATATTGCCTAATTCGATGATATTTTGATTAAATCACATAAAGGAAAAGGGAATGATAAACGTCAAAATATTGCTAAATTCGATGATTTCTCGTACGAAACAAAATGCAAGAAAACTTGCTTAAAATGCAATATTATGCGAAATTCTGAGATTTGAAGGCCAAATCACATATCGTGATACTACATGAAATAGTATCGAAATATTGGTAAAAATGAATATATTTACGTAATATCAAACTACATGAAAAACGTGAAAAAAGTCACGATTATACCAAATTTGAGGATTTTAACTTCGAATCATAAAGCGAGGTTTCGTACTATTTAGATCCATGAAAAGACAAATGACAATGTTGTTTCCAATACAAATTATAAAAATCAATGTGTTTTCATTAGAATTAACTAAAATGTTCCTGATTTTCCGTTTATATTACCGATGGAAGATGTCCACGTAAAACCGCTCTAATCCGGCTGAAACGTCGATATATGCAATAAAAACAGAACTTCTCCCTTTTTCAATATCTTAATCAGTATTTTAAAGAGAAACAAATAGATGATTGTAAATGAAGTATTTACGGTTACTATCTAATCAATTATGTGTTTGCATCATTTTTATTGTATATTTATTGAGTTAATACTAATAAACTGAAAATTCACAAAAAACGTGGAAAAACGGCAAAATATTGCCTAATTCGATGATATTTTGATTAACTCACATAAAGGAAAAGGGAATGATAAACGTCAAAATATTGCTAAATTCGATGATTTCTCGTACGAAACAAAATGCAAGAAAACTTGCTTAAAATGCTATATTATGCGAAATTCTGAGATTTGAAGGCCAAATCACATATCGTGATACTACATGAAATAGTATCGAAATATTGGTAAAAATGAATATATTTACGTAATATCAAACTACATGAAAAACGTGAAAAAAGTAACGATTATACCAAATTTGAGGATTTTAACTTCGAATCATAAAGCGAGGTTTCGTACTATTTAGATACATGAAAAGACATATGACAATGTTGTTTCCAATACAAATTATAAAAATCAATGTGTTTTCATTAGAATTAACTAAAATGTTCCTGATTTTCCGTTTATATTACCGATGGAAGATGTCCACGTAAAACCGCTCTAATCCGGCTGAAACGTCGATATATGCAATAAAAACAGAACTTTTCCTCTTTTCAATATCTTAATCAGTATTTTAAAGAGAAACAAATAGATGATTGAAAATGAAGTATTTAAGGTTATAATCTAATCAATTATGTGTTTGCATCATTTTTATTGTATATTTATTGAGTTAATACTAATAAACTGAAAATTCACAAAAACGATGAAAAACGGCAAAATATTGCCTAATTCGATGATATTTTGATTAAATCACATAAAGGAAAAGGGAATGATAAACGTCAAAATATTGCTAAATTCGATGATTTCTCGTACGAAACAAAATGCAAGAAAACTTGCTTAAAATGCAATATTATGCGAAATTCTGAGATTTGAAGGCCAAATCACATATCGTGATACTACATGAAATAGTATCGAAATATTGGTAAAAATGAATATATTTACGTAATATCAGACTACATGAAAAACGTGAAAAAAGTCACGTTTATACCAAATTTGAGAATTTTAACTTCTAATCATAATGCAAGGTTTCGTATTATTTAGATCAAAGAAAAGACATATGACAATGTTGTTTCCAAAACAAATGATAAAAATCAATGTGTTTTCATTAGAATTAACTGAAATGTTCCTGATTTTCCGTTCATATTACCGATGGAAGATGTACACGCAAAACCGCTCTAATCCGGCTGAAACGTCGATATATGCAATAAAAACAGAACTTCTCCCCTTTTCAATATCTTACTCAGTATTTTAAAGAAAAACAAATAGATGATTGTAAATGAAGTATTTAAGGTTACTATCTAATCAATTATGTGTTTGCATCATTTTTATTGTATATTTATTGAGTTAATACTAATAAACTGAAAATTCACAAAAAACGTGGAAAAACGGCAAAATATTGCCTAATTCGATGATATTTTGATTAAATCACATAAAGGAAAAGGGAATGATAAACGTCAAAATATTGCTAAATTCGATGATTTCTCGTACGAAACAAAATGCAAGAAAACTTGCTTAAAATGCAATATTATGCGAAATTCTGAGATTTGAAGGCCAAATCACATATCGTGATACTACATGAAATAGTATCGAAATATTGGTAAAAATGAATATATTTACGTAATATCAGACTACATGAAAAACGTGAAAAAAGTCACGTTTATACCAAATTTGAGAATTTTAACTTCTAATCATAATGCAAGGTTTCGTATTATTTAGATCAAAGAAAAGACATATGACAATGTTGTTTCCAAAACAAATGATAAAAATCAATGTGTTTTCATTAGAATTAACTGAAATGTTCCTGATTTTCCGTTCATATTACCGATGGAAGATGTACACGCAAAACCGCTCTAATCCGGCTGAAACGTCGATATATGCAATAAAAACAGAACTTCTCCCCTTTTCAATATCTTACTCAGTATTTTAAAGAGAAACAAATAGATGATTGAAAATGAAGTATTTAAGGTTATAATCTAATCAATTATGTGTTTGCATCATTTTTATTGTATATTTATTGAGTTAATACTAATAAACTGAAAATTCACAAAAACGTGGAAAAACGGCAAAATATTGCCTAATTCGATGATATTTTGATTAAATCACATAAAGGAAAAGGGAATGATAAACGTCAAAATATTCCTAAATTCGATGATTTCTCGTACGAAACAAAATGCAAGAAAACTTGCTTAAAATGCAATATTATGCGAAATTCTGAGATATGAAGGCCAAATCACATATCGTGATACTACATGAAATAGTATCGAAATATTGGTAAAAATGAATATATTTACGTAATATCAGACTACATGAAAAACGTGAAAAAAGTCACGTTTATACCAAATTTGAGGATTTTAACTTCGAATCATAATGCAAGTTTTCGTTTTATTTAGATCCAAGAAAAGACATATGACAATGTTGTTTCCAATACAAATGATAAAAATCAATGTGTTTTCATTAGAATTAACTGAAATGTTCCTGATTTTCCGTTCATATTACCGATGGAAGATGTACACGTAAAACCGCTCTAATCCGGCTGAAACGTCGATATATGCAATAAAAACAGAACTTCTCCCCTTTTCAATATCTTACTCAGTATTTTAAAGAGAAACAAATAGATGATTGTAAATGAAGTATTTAAGGTTATAATCTAATCAATTGTGTTTGCATCATTTTTATTGTATATGTATTGAGTTAATACTAATAAACTGAAAATTCACAAAAACGTGGAAAAACGGCAAAATATTGCCTAATTCGATGATATTTTGATTAAATCACATAAAGGAAAAGGGAATGATAAACGTCAAAATATTGCTAAATTCGATGATTTCTCGTACGAAACAAAATGCAAGAAAACTTGCTTAAAATGCAATATTATGCGAAATTCTGAGATTTGAAGGCCAAATCACATATCGTGATACTACATGAAATAGTATCGAAATATTGGTAAAAATGAATATATTTACGTAATATCAAACTACATGAAAAACGTGAAAAAAGTCACGTTTATACCAAATTTGAGGATTTTAACTTCGAATCATAATGCAAGGTTTCGTATTATTTAGATCCAAGAAAAGACATATGACAATGTTGTTTCAAATACAAATGATAAAAATCAATGTGTTTTCATTAGAATTAACTGAAATGTTCCTGATTTTCCGTTCATATTACCGATGGAAGATGTACACGTAAAACCGGTCTAATCCGGCTGAAACGTCGATATATGCAATAAAAACAGAACTTCTCCCCTTTTCAATATCTTACTCAGTATTTTAAAGAGAAACAAATAGATGATTGTAAATGAAGTATTTAAGGTTATAATCTAATCAATTATGTGTTTGCATCATTTTTATTGTATATTTATTGAGTTAATACTAATAAACTGAAAATTCACAAAAACGTGGAAAAACGGCAAAATATATCCTAATTCGATGATATTTTGATTAAATCACATAAAGGAAAAGGGAATGATAAACGTCAAAATATTGCTAAATTCGATGATTTCTCGTACGAAACAAAATGCAAGAAAACTTGCTTAAAATGCAATATTATGCGAAATCCTGAGATTTGAAGGCCAAATCACATATTGTGATACTACATGAAATAGTATCGAAATATTGGTAAAAATGAATATATTTACGTAATATCAAACTACATGAAAAACGTGAAAAAAGTCACGATTATACCAAATTTGAGGATTTTAACTTCGAATCATAAAGCGAGGTTTCGTACTATTTAGATCCATGAAAAGATATATGACAATGTTGTTTCCAATACAAATTATAAATATCAATGTGTTTTCATTAGAATTAACTAAAATGTTCCTGATTTTCCGTTTATATTACCGATGGAAGATGTCCACTTAAAACCGCTCTAATCCGGCTGAAACGTCGATATATACAATAAAAACAGAACTTCTCCCCTTTTCAATATCTTAATCAGTATTTTAAAGAGAAACAAATAGATGATTGAAAATGAAGTATTTAAGGTTATAATCTAATCAATTATGTGTTTGCATCATTTTTATTGTATATTTATTGAGTTAATACTAATAAACTGAAAATTCACAAAAACGTGGAAAAACGGCAAAATATTGCCTAATTCGATGATATTTTGATTAAATCACATAAAGGAAAAGGGAATGATAAACGTCAAAATATTGCTAAATTCGATGATTTCTCGTACGAAACAAAATGCAAGAAAAGTTGATTAAAATGCAATATTATGCGAAATTCTGAGATATGAAGGCCAAATCACATATCGTGATACTACATGAAATAGTATCGAAATATTGGTAAAAATGAATATATATACGTAATATCAGACTACATGAAAAACGTGAAAAAAGTCACGTTTATACCAAATTTGAGGATTTTAACTTCGAATCATAATGCAAGGTTTCGTATTATTTAGATCCAAGAAAAGACATATGACAATGTTGTTTCCAATACAAATGATAAAAATCAATGTGTTTTCATTAGAATTAACTGAAATGTTCCTGATTTTCCGTTCATATTACCGATGGAAGATGTACACGTAAAACCGCTCTAATCCGGCTGAAACGTCGATATATGCAATAAAAACAGAACTTCTCCCCTTTTCAATATCTTACTCAGTATTTTAAAGAGAAACAAATAGATGATTGTAAATGAAGTATTTAAGGTTATAATCTAATCAATTATGTGTTTGCATCATTTTTATTGTATATTTATTGAGTTAATACTAATAAACTGAAAATTCACAAAAACGTGGAAAAACGGCAAAATATATCCTAATTCGATGATATTTTGATTAAATCGCATAAAGGAAAAGGGAATGATAAACGTCAAAATATTGCTAAATTCGATGATTTCTCGTACGAAACAAAATGCAAGAAAACTTGCTTAAAATGCAATATTATGCGAAATTCTGAGATTTGAAGGCCAAATCACATATCGTGATACTACATGAAATAGTATCGAAATATTGGTAAAAATGAATATATTTACGTAATATCAGACTACATGAAAAACGTGAAAAAAGTCACGATTATACCAAATTTGAGGATTTTAACTTCGAATCATAAAGCGAGGTTTCGTACTATTTAGATCCATGAAAAGACAAATGACAATGTTGTTTCCAATACAAATTATAAAAATCAATGTGTTTTCATTAGAATTAACTAAAATGTTCCTGATTTTCCGTTTATATTACCGATGGAAGATGTCCACGTAAAACCGCTCTAATCCGGCTGAAACGTCGATATATGCAATAAAAACAGAACTTCTCCCTTTTTCAATATCTTAATCAGTATTTTAAAGAGAAACAAATAGATGATTGTAAATGAAGTATTTACGGTTACTATCTAATCAATTATGTGTTTGCATCATTTTTATTGTATATTTATTGAGTTAATACTAATAAACTGAAAATTCACAAAAAACGTGGAAAAACGGCAAAATATTGCCTAATTCGATGATATTTTGATTAACTCACATAAAGGAAAAGGGAATGATAAACGTCAAAATATTGCTAAATTCGATGATTTCTCGTACGAAACAAAATGCAAGAAAACTTGCTTAAAATGCAATATTATGCGAAATTCTGAGATTTGAAGGCCAAATCACATATCGTGATACTACATGAAATAGTATCGAAATATTGGTAAAAATGAATATATTTACGTAATATCAAACTACATGAAAAACGTGAAAAAAGTAACGATTATACCAAATTTGAGGATTTTAACTTCGAATCATAAAGCGAGGTTTCGTACTATTTAGATACATGAAAAGACATATGACAATGTTGTTTCCAATACAAATTATAAAAATCAATGTGTTTTCATTAGAATTAACTAAAATGTTCCTGATTTTCCGTTTATATTACCGATGGAAGATGTCCACGTAAAACCGCTCTAATCCGGCTGAAACGTCGATATATGCAATAAAAACAGAACTTTTCCTCTTTTCAATATCTTAATCAGTATTTTAAAGAGAAACAAATAGATGATTGAAAATGAAGTATTTAAGGTTATAATCTAATCAATTATGTGTTTGCATCATTTTTATTGTATATTTATTGAGTTAATACTAATAAACTGAAAATTCACAAAAACGATGAAAAACGGCAAAATATTGCCTAATTCGATGATATTTTGATTAAATCACATAAAGGAAAAGGGAATGATAAACGTCAAAATATTGCTAAATTCGATGATTTCTCGTACGAAACAAAATGCAAGAAAACTTGCTTAAAATGCAATATTATGCGAAATTCTGAGATTTGAAGGCCAAATCACATATCGTGATACTACATGAAATAGTATCGAAATATTGGTAAAAATGAATATTTTTACGTAATATCAGACTACATGAAAAACGTGAAAAAAGTCACGTTTATACCAAATTTGAGAATTTTAACTTCTAATCATAATGCAAGGTTTCGTATTATTTAGATCAAAGAAAAGACATATGACAATGTTGTTTCCAAAACAAATGATAAAAATCAATGTGTTTTCATTAGAATTAACTGAAATGTTCCTGATTTTCCGTTCATATTTCCGATGGAAGATGTACACGCAAAACCGCTCTAATCCGGCTGAAACGTCGATATATGCAATAAAAACAGAACTTCTCCCCTTTTCAATATCTTACTCAGTATTTTAAAGAAAAACAAATAGATGATTGTAAATGAAGTATTTAAGGTTACTATCTAATCAATTATGTGTTTGCATCATTTTTATTGTATATTTATTGAGTTAATACTAATAAACTGAAAATTCACAAAAAACGTGGAAAAACGGCAAAATATTGCCTAATTCGATGATATTTTGATTAAATCACATAAAGGAAAAGGGAATGATAAACGTCAAAATATTGCTAAATTCGATGATTTCTCGTACGAAACAAAATGCAAGAAAACTTGCTTAAAATGCAATATTATGCGAAATTCTGAGATTTGAAGGCCAAATCACATATCGTGATACTACATGAAATAGTATCGAAATATTGGTAAAAATGAATATATTTACGTAATATCAGACTACATGAAAAACGTGAAAAAAGTCACGTTTATACCAAATTTGAGAATTTTAACTTCTAATCATAATGCAAGGTTTCGTATTATTTAGATCAAAGAAAAGACATATGACAATGTTGTTTCCAAAACAAATGATAAAAATCAATGTGTTTTCATTAGAATTAACTGAAATGTTCCTGATTTTCCGTTCATATTACCGATGGAAGATGTACACGCAAAACCGCTCTAATCCGGCTGAAACGTCGATATATGCAATAAAAACAGAACTTCTCCCCTTTTCAATATCTTACTCAGTATTTTAAAGAGAAACAAATAGATGATTGAAAATGAAGTATTTAAGGTTATAATCTAATCAATTATGTGTTTGCATCATTTTTATTGTATATTTATTGAGTTAATACTAATAAACTGAAAATTCACAAAAACGTGGAAAAACGGCAAAATATTGCCTAATTCGATGATATTTTGATTAAATCACATAAAGGAAAAGGGAATGATAAACGTCAAAATATTGCTAAATTCGATGATTTCTCGTACGAAACAAAATGCAAGAAAACTTGCTTAAAATGCAATATTATGCGAAATTCTGAGATATGAAGGCCAAATCACATATCGTGATACTACATGAAATAGTATCGAAATATTGGTAAAAATGAATATATTTACGTAATATCAGACTACATGAAAAACGTGAAAAAAGTCACGTTTATACCAAATTTGAGGATTTTAACTTCGAATCATAATGCAAGTTTTCGTTTTATTTAGATCCAAGAAAAGACATATGACAATGTTGTTTCCAATACAAATGATAAAAATCAATGTGTTTTCATTAGAATTAACTAAAATGTTCCTGATTTTCCGTTTATATTACCGATGGAAGATGTACACGCAAAACCGCTTTATTCCGGCTGAAACGTCGATATATGCAATAAAAACCGAACTTTTCCCTTTTTCAATATCTTACTCAGTATTTTAACGAGAAACAAATAGATGATTGAAAATGAAGTATTTAAGGTTACTATCTAATCAATTATGTGTTTGCATCATTTTTACTGTATATTTAATGAATTAATACTAATAAACTGAAAATTCACAAAAACGTGGAAAAACGGCAAAATTTATCCTGATAAACGTCAAAATATTGCTAAATTCGATGATTTCTTGTACGAAACAAAATGCAAGAAAATTTGCTTAAAATGCAATATTATGCGAAATTCTGAGATTTGAAGGCCAAATCACATATTGTGATACTACATGAAATAGTATCGAAATATTGGTAAAAATGAATATATTTACGTAATATCAAACTACATGAAAACGTGAAAAAAGTCACGATTTTACCAAATTTGAGGATTTTAACTTCGAATCATAAAGCGAGGTTTCGTACTATTTAGATCCATGAAAAGACATATGACAATGTTGTTTACAATACAAATTATAAATATCAATGTGTTTTCATTAGAACTAACTAAAATGTTCCTGATTTTCCGTTTATATTACCGATGGAAGATGTGCACGTAAAACCGCTCTAATCCGGCTGAAACGTCGATATATGCAATAAAAACAGAACTTCTCCCCTTTTCAATATCTTAACCAGTATTTTAAAGAGAAACAAATAGATAATTGAAAATGAAGTATTTAAGGTTATAATCTAATCAATTATGTGTTTGCATCATTTTGATTGTATATTTATTGAGTTAATACTAATAAACTGAAAATTCACAAAAACGTGGAAAAACGGCAAAATATTGCCTAATTCGATGATATTTTGATTAAATCACATAAAGGAAAAGGGAATGATAAACGTCAAAATATTGCTAAATTCGATGATTTCTCGTACGAAACAAAATGCAAGAAAACTTGCTTAAAATGCAATATTATGCGAAATTCTGAGATTTGAAGGCCAAATCACATATCGTGATACTACATGAAATAGTATCGAAATATTGGTAAAAATGAATATATTTACGTAATATCAGACTACATGAAAAACGTGAAAAAAGTCACGTTTATACCAAATTTGAGGATTTTAACTTCGAATCATAATGCAAGGTTTCGTATTATTTAGATCCATGAAAAGACATATGACAATGTTGTTTCCAATACAAATGATAAAAATCAATGTGTTTTCATTAGAATTAACTGAAATGTTCCTGATTTTCCGTTCATATTACCGATGGAAGATGTACACGTAAAACCGCTCTAATCCGGCTGAAACGTCGATATATGCAATAAAAACAGAACTTCTCCCCTTTTCAATATCTTACTCAGTATTTTAAAGAGAAACAAATATATGATTGTAAATGAAGTATTTAAGGTTATAATCTAATCAATTATGTGTTTGCATCATTTTTATTGTATATTTATTGAGTTAATACTAATAAACTGAAAATTCACAAAAACGTGGAAAAACGGCAAAATATTGCCTAATTCGATGATATTTTGATTAAATCACATAAAGGAAAAGGGAATGATAAACGTCAAAATATTGCTAAATTCGACGATTTCTCGTACGAAACAAAATGCAAGAAAACTTGCTTAAAATGCAATATTATGCGAAATTCTGAGATATGAAGGCCAAATCACATATCGTGATACTACATGAAATAGTATCGAAATATTGGTAAAAATGAATATATTTACGTAATATCAGACTACATGAAAAACGTGAAAAAAGTCACGTTTATACCAAATTTGAGGATTTTAACTTCGAATCATAATGCAAGGTTTCGTATTATTTAGATCCATGAAAAGACATGACAATGTTGTTTCCAATACAAATGATAAAAATCAATGTGTTTTCATTAGAATTAACTGAAATGTTCCTGATTTTCCGTTCATATTACCGATGGAAGATGTACACGTAAAACCGCTCTAATCCGGCTGAAACGTCGATATATGCAATAAAAACAGAACTTCTCCCCTTTTCAATATCTTACTCAGTATTTTAAAGAGAAACAAATAGATGATTGTAAATGAAGTATTTAAGGTTATAATCTAATCAATTATGTGTTTGCATCATTTTTATTGTATATTTATTGAGTTAATACTAATAAACTGAAAATTCACAAAAACGTGGAAAAACGGCAAAATATTGCCTAATTCGATGATATTTTGATTAAATCACATAAAGGAAAAGGGAATGATAAACGTCAAAATATTGCTAAATTCGATGATTTCTCGTACGAAACAAAATGCAAGAAAACTTGCTTAAAATGCAATATTATGCGAAATTCTGAGATATGAAGGCCAAATCACATATCGTGATACTACATGAAATAGTATCGAAATATTGGTAAAAATGAATATATTTACGTAATATCAAACTACATGAAAACCGTGAAAAAAGTCACGATTATACCAAATTTGAGGATTTTAACTTCGATTCATAAAGCGAGGTTTCGTACTATTTAGATCCATGAAAAGACATATGACAATGTTGTTTCCAATACAAATTATAAAAATCAATGTGTTTTCATTAGAATTAACTAAAATGTTCCTGATTTTCCGTTTATATTACCGATGGAAGATGTCCACGTAAAACCGCTCTAATCCGGCTGAAACGTCGATATATGCAATAAAAACAGAACTTCTCCCCTTTTCAATATCTTAATCAGTATTTTAAAGAGAAACAAATAGATGATTGAAAATGAAGTATTTAAGGTTATAATCTAATCAATTATGTGTTTGCATCATTTTTATTGTATATTTATTGAGTTAATACTAATAAACTGAAAATTCACAAAAACGTGGAAAAACGGCAAAATATTGCCTAATTCGATGATATTTTGATTAAATCACATAAAGGAAAAGGGAATGATAAACGTCAAAATATTGCTAAATTCGATGATTTCTCGTACGAAACAAAATGCAAGAAAACTTGCTTAAAATGCAATATTATGCGAAATTCTGAGATTTGAAGGCCAAATCACATATCGTGATACTACATGAAATAGTATCGAAATATTGGTAAAATTAATATATTTACGTAATATCAGACTACATGAAAAACGTGAAAAAAGTCACGTTTATACCAAATTTGAGGATTTTAACTTCGAATCATAATGCAAGGTTTCGTATTATTTAGATCCAAGAAAAGACATATGACAATGTTGTTTCCAATACAAATGATAAAAATCAATGTGTTTTCATTAGAATTAACTGAAATGTTCCTGATTTTCCGTTCATATTACCGATGGAAGATGTACACGTAAAACCGCTCTAATCCGGCTGAAACGTCGATATATGCAATAAAAACAGAACTTCTCCCCTTTTCAATATCTTACTCAGTATTTTAAAGAGAAACAAATAGATGATTGTAAATGAAGTATTTAAGGTTATAATCTAATCAATTATGTGTTTGCATCATTTTTATTGTATATGTATTGAGTTCATACTAATAAACTGAAAATTCACAAAAACGTGGAAAAACGGCAAAATATATCCTAATTCGATGATATTTTGATTATATCACATAAAGGAAAAGGGAATGATAAATGTCAAAATATTGCTAAATTCGATGATTTCTCGTACGAAACAAAATGCAAGAAAACTTGCTTAAAATGCAATATTATGCGAAATTCTGAGATTTGAAGGCCAAATCACAAATTGTGTTACTACATGAAATAGTATCGAAATATTGGTAAAAATGAATATATTTACGTAATATCAAACTACATGAAAAACGTGAAAAAAGTCACGATTATACCAAATTTGAGGATTTTAACTTCGAATCATAAAGCGAGGTTTCGTACTATTTAGATCCATGAAAAGACATATGACAATGTTGTTTCCAATACAAATTATAAATATCAATGTGTTTTCATTAGAATTAACTAAAATGTTCCTGATTTTCCGTTTATATTACCGATGGAAGATGTCCACGTAAAACCGCTCTAATCCGGCGGAAACGTCGATATATGCAATAAAAACAGAACTTCTCCCCTTTTCAATATCTTAATCAGTATTTTAAAGAGAAACAAATAGATGATTGAAAATGAAGTATTTAAGGTTATAATCTATTCAATTATGTGTTTGCATCATTTTTATTGTATATTTATTGAGTTAATACTAATAAACTGAAAATTCACAAAAACGTGGAAAAACGGCAAAATATTGCCTAATTCGATGATATTTTGATTAAATCACAT
>NW_027190576.1:0-32997 GCF_040958095.1 Procambarus clarkii
TGATACCTAGCTATCATCGGGAATCCCAAAGTAACCTTCGGTGCGTGGTTTAGGGTTCCACGTAACGTCGAAGCAGTGTTTTCGACGGACGATTAACCCTGGTCCGGCCCAATAGTCGCAGACCTCATCGTGGTGGGCCGGTGAACATGGAATATCACATTGTTGTTAGGGTATTCCATGGCCAACTTGCGACTTAGTTAGCTATTTTTGTTGAGCATGGAATGTCACACTACTGTACATATTCCATGGCCAACTTAATTAAGACTATTAGTTAGCTAATTTTGTCAATGTCTTTTATACGTAACAATTTTTATGATGTACCTCAATAGAGTACTTACTATGTTTTATATATTAATGTTTTACACAAAATGTTGTTAAATATGAAATGCTATGATTGTTTACTGTTGTAAATAAGTTTATTACTTTTGCACTTTTACTGACCATTGTCAAAGTTGTATGATATGTGTAGGAATCTTCTTGACCTTTGTAAATATTATGTTTATTTATTGTTACATTCATTACTGAAATGTCAATTTTACATGTACTCCTATAATTGCTTGTGTGTATTAAAACAAACTGCTCGAGTTGCCAATTTTTAAACATTGAGGGCATTTTGTTTTTTTACATAAAAAATTTCATCTTACTGCTAGGTGTACACAGGCATCCAGTGAAAGTAAACATGTCTGATAAAGTGCGTATCCTGCCATGGGAATCAAACCCATGCTCTTTCGGTTTTCGACTGACTTGATGGCCGGGAATGATAATTTTTAAACATTCCGGGTACTCTCAGGTTCTGAGGAGTAATTTCATATTGACATTTTTGCTGCTAGGTATACATAGGCACTGAGTGAAGGTAAACGTGCCCGATTAAGTGTTTGTCCAGCCGTGGGAATCAAACCCAGACCATTTTGGTTGTGAACTGACTTGATGGCCCGTGATGAAAATTGTTAGGCAATGAGGGCATTTCCCAGATTTTAGGGAGTAACTTCATATTAAATCTATTTATTGCTAAGTGTATATAGGCACCGAGTGAAAGGTAGTGTGCCCGAATAATTAAGTGTCTGTCCTGCCATGGGAGTCAAACCCAGGCTATTTCGGTTGTGAACTGATACGAATGCCCATATCCTTAATTGTTGAAACTTGAGGAAATTCTTGGGTTTTATTGAACAATTTCATACTTGTACCTATGTGCTGTTAGGTGTATGAAGGCAACGAGTAAAGGTTAATGTGCCTGAATTAATGTCATAAGCTGCCATAGGAATCAAACCCATGCCATTTCGGATGTGAACCGATTTATTGGCCATTGATGTATCGAGGGTATTCTCGTTTTTTTTTTTTTTTAGGAGTACAGTACTTCCATGTACCATATACGTGTTTACTGCTAGGTATTCACAGGAAAGAAGTGTCCGTCTTGCCATGGGAATCAAACCCATGCCATTTCAGATGTGAACCAATTTATTGGCCACTGATGTATCTTTTTTTAGGAGTACAGTACTTCCATGTACCATATACGTGTTTACTGCTAGGTATTCACAGGAAACAAGTGTCCGTCCTGCCATGGGAATCAAACTCATGCCATTTCAGATGTGAACCGATTTATTGGTCACTGATGTATCTTTTTTTAGGAGTACAGTACTTCCATGTACCATATACGTGTTTACTGCTAGGTATTCACGGGAAACAAGTGTCTGTCCTGCCATGGGAACCAAACTCTTGCCATTTCGGATGTGAACCGATTTATTGGTCACTGATGTATCCTTTTTTTAGGAGTACAGTACTTCCATGTACCATATAAGTGTTTACTGCTAGGTATTCACAGGAAACAAGTGTCCGTCCTGCCATGGGAATCAAAGCCAGGCATTTTTGTAATGCCTGAATTACAGGCATAATGACGTCTTATACAGTACTGCCTTGGGAATCAAACCATGCCATTTTGGATGGGAACTGACTTAATGGCCCTTGATGTATCGAGGGTATTCTCAGTTTTTTGGGAGTACTGTACTTAGTACTTCCATGTATACCTGTTTACTGCTACGTATGTTCAGGAAACAAGTGTCTTGTCCTACCATGGGAATCAAACCCAGGCATTGCTGCTTGTGAACCAAATTACTGTGCCACAGATTCAATATGCCAACTAGGTTTGTAATAAAGCTTAGCTTTTGAATCTCTGACATTTTACCCACTGGTTTTAAGGTTCTGACTTTGACTGGTTGGGTTTAAGCTTTTTTGCTTCAATAATATCTTCTTGGAGCTAATAATTTTAATTGGCCTGCAGTTTTTTTTTACGCAGTGCCATGTGATGCTTCACTATTTTGAGTGAGACATGGTTTTCCCATTGTCTCCTGGTTTTAACTTGCAAGGGCTTGGACACAAGCACCTTCTCACTATTGGGAAATCATTTTAGAGAACTAAATTTGTTTGCTCCCTCATGACTTGCATCCTATATTGTGAAAAGTTATCACAATAGTTCAAGCTTTATGCTTATAACCTTGTCGTTGACAAGAAGCCTTTCTATATGGAGGCACATTCTTATTTTTATTTTATTATTTTTAGTTTACACCATTTTACATGCATGTGATTTCCTTGGATTCTCTTGGTTATCCATGTATGGCACTTATTATTTTCTTTACTGTTTATTTAACCATTAATTTATTTTAAGTTTTGCATTAATTTTTATTTTCACCAACCCCGTCACTCCTTGTGGGTGGCCGTCAGCATATCGCCTTCGGGCGAGCATGATTCACGGTGATAACCTAGCTATCATCGGGAATCCCAAAGTAACCTTCGGTGCGTGGTTTAGGTTCCACGTAACGTCGAAGCAGTGTTTCGACGGACGATTAACCCTGGTCCGGCCCAATAGTCGCAGACCTCATCGTGGTGGGCCGGTGAACATGGAATATCACATTGTTGTTAGGGTATTCCATGGCCAACTTGCGACTTAGTTAGCTATTTTTGTTGAGCATGGAATGTCACACTACTGTACATATTCCATGGCCAACTTAATTAAGACTATTAGTTAGCTAATTTTGTCAATGTCTTTTATACGTAACAATTTTTATGATGTACCTCAATAGAGTACTTACTATGTTTTATATATTAATGTTTTACACAAAATGTTGTTAATATGAAATGCTATGATTGTTTACTGTTGTAAATAAGTTTATTACTTTTGCACTTTTACTGACCATTGTCAAAGTTTGTATGATATGTGTAGGAATCTTTCTTGACCTTTGTAAATATTATGTTTATTTATTGTTACATTCATTACTGAAATGTCAATTTTACATGTACTCCTATAATTGCTTGTGTGTATTAAAACAAACTGCTCGAGTTGCCAATTTTTAAACATTGAGGGCATTTTGTTTTTTTACATAAAAAATTTCATCTTACTGCTAGGTGTACACAGGCATCCAGTGAAAGTAAACATGTCTGATAAAGTGCGTATCCTGCCATGGGAATCAAACCCATGCTCTTTCGGTTTTCGACTGACTTGATGGCCGGGAATGATAATTTTTAAACATTCCTGGGTACTCTCAGGTTCTGAGGAGTAATTTCATATTGACATTTTTGCTGCTAGGTATACATAGGCACTGAGTGAAGGTAACGTGCCCGATTAAGTGTTTGTCTAGCCGTGGGAATCAAACCCAGACCATTTTTGGTTGTGAACTGACTTGATGGCCCGTGATGAAAATTGTTAGGCAATGAGGGCATTTCCAGATTTTAGGGAGTAACTTCATATTAAATCTATTTATTGCTAAGTGTATATAGGCACCGAGTGAAAGGTAGTGTGCCCGAATAATTAAGTGTCTGTCCTGCCATGGGAGTCAAACCCAGGCTATTTCGGTTGTGAACTGATACGAATGCCCATATCCTTAATTGTTGAAACTTGAGGAAATTCTTGGGTTTTATTGAACAATTTCATACTTGTACCTATGTGCTGTTAGGTGTATGAAGGCAACGAGTAAAGGTTAATGTGCCTGAATTAATGTCATAAGCTGCCATAGGAATCAAACCCATGCCATTTCGGATGTGAACCGATTTATTGGCCATTGTTGTATCGAGGGTATTCTCGTTTTTTTTTTTTTTTTAGGAGTACAGTACTTCCATGTACCATATACGTGTTTACTGCTAGGTATTCACAGGAAAGAAGTGTCCGTCTTGCCATGGGAATCAAACCCATGCCATTTCAGATGTGAACCAATTTATTGGCCACTGATGTATCTTTTTTTTAGGAGTACAGTACTTCTATGTACCATATACGTGTTTACTGCTAGGTATTCACAGGAAACAAGTGTCGGTCCTGCCATGGGAATCAAACTCATGCCATTTCAGATGTGAACCGATTTATTGGTCACTGATGTATCTTTTTTTAGGAGTACAGTACTTCCATGTACCATATACGTGTTTACTGCAAGGTATTCACGGGAAACAAGTGTCTGTCCTGCCATGGGAACCAAACTCTTGCCATTTCGGATGTGAACCGATTTATTGGTCACTGATGTATCGTTTTTTTAGGAGTACAGTACTTCCATGTACTGTACCATATAAGTGTTTACTGCTAGGTATTCACAGGAAACAAGTGTCCGTCCTGCCATGGGAATCAAAGCCAGGCATTTTTGTAATGCCTGAATTACAGGCATAATGACGTCTTATACAGTACTGCCTTGGGAATCAAACCCATGCCATTTTGGATGGGAACTGACTTAATGGCCCCTTGATGTATCGAGGGTATTCTCAGTTTTTTAGGAGTACTGTACTGTACTGTACAGTACTTCCATGTATACCTGTTTACTGCTACGTATGTTCAGGAAACAAGTGTCTTGTCCTACCATGGGAATCAAACCCAGGCATTGCTGCTTGTGACCCAAATTACTGTGCCACAGGATTCAATATGCCAACTAGGTTTGGTAATAAAGCTTAGCTTTTGAATCTCTGACATTTTACCCACTGGTTTTAAGGTTCTGACTTTGACTGGTTGGGTTTAAGCTTTTTTGCTTCAATAATATCTTCTTGGAGCTAATAATTTTAATTGGCCTGCATTTTTTTTTTTTACGCAGTGCCATGTGATGCTTCACTATTTTGAGTGAGACATGGTTTTCCCATTGTCTCCTGGTTTTAACTTGCAAGGGCTTGGACACAAGCACCTTCTCACTATTGGGACATCATTTTAGAGAACTAAATTTGTTTGCTCCCTCATGACTTGCATCCTATATTGTGAAAAGTTATCACAATAGTTCAAGCTTTATGCTTATCACCTTGTCGTTGACAAGAAGCCTTTCTATATGGAGGCACATTCTTATTTTTATTTTATTATTTTTAGTTTACACCATTTTACATGCATGTGATTTCCTTGGATTCTCTTGGTTATCCATGTATGGCACTTATTATTTTCTTTACTGTTTATTTAACCATTAATTTATTTTAAGTTTTGCATTAATTTTTATTTTCACCAACCCCGTCACTCCTTGTGGGTGGCCGTCAGCATATCGCCTTCGGGCGAGCATGATTCACGGTGATAACCTAGCTATCATCGGGAATCCCAAAGTAACCTTCGGTGCGTGGTTTAGGGTTCCACGTAACGTCGAAGCAGTGTTTTCGACGGACGATTAACCCTGGTCCGGCCCAATAGTCGCAGACCTCATCGTGGTGGGCCGGTGAACATGGAATATCACATTGTTGTTAGGGTATTCCATGGCCAACTTGCGACTTAGTTAGCTATTTTTGTTGAGCATGGAATGTCACACTACTGTACATATTCCATGGCCAACTTAATTAAGACTATTAGTTAGCTAATTTTGTCAATGTCTTTTATACGTAACAGTTTTTATGATGTACCTCAATAGAGTACTAACTATGTTTTATATATTAATGTTTTACACAAAATGTTGTTAAATATGAAATGCTATGATTGTTTACTGTTGTAAATAAGTTTATTACTTTTGCACTTTTACTGACCATTGTCAAAGTTTGTATGATATGTGTAGGAATCTTTCTTGACCTTTGTAAATATTATGTTTATTTATTGTTATATTCATTACTGAAATGTCAATTTTACATGTACTCCTATAATTGCTTGTGTGTATTAAAACAAACTGCTCGAGTTGCCAATTTTTAAACATTGAGGGCATTTTGTTTTTTTACATAAAAAATTTCATCCTACTGCTAGGTGTACACAGGCATCCAGTGAAAGTAAACATGTCTGATAAAGTGCGTATCCTGCCATGGGAATCAAACCCATGCTCTTTCGGTTTTCGACTGACTTGATGGCCGGGAATGATAATTTTTAAACATTCCGGGTACTCTCAGGTTCTGAGGAGTAATTTCATATTGACATTTTTGCTGCTAGGTATACATAGGCACTGAGTGAAGGTAAACGTGCCCGATTAAGTGTTTGTCCAGCCGTGGGAATCAAACCCAGACCATTTTGGTTGTGAACTGACTTGATGGCCCGTGATGAAAATTGTTAGGCAATGAGGGCATTTCCCAGATTTTAGGGAGTAACTTCATATTAAATCTATTTATTGCTAAGTGTATATAGGCACCGAGTGAAAGGTAGTGTGCCCGAATAATTAAGTGTCTGTCCTGCCATGGGAGTCAAACCCAGGCTATTTCGGTTGTGAACTGATACGAATGCCCATATCCTTAATTGTTGAAACTTGAGGAAATTCTTGGGTTTTATTGAACAATTTCATACTTGTACCTATGTGCTGTTAGGTGTATGAAGGCAACGAGTAAAGGTTAATGTGCCTGAATTAATGTCATAAGCTGCCATAGGAATCAAACCCATGCCATTTCGGATGTGAACCGATTTATTGGCCATTGATGTATCGAGGGTATTCTCGTTTTTTTTTTTTTTTTAGGAGTACAGTACTTCCATGTACCATATACGTGTTTACTGCTAGGTATTCACAGGAAAGAAGTGTCCGTCTTGCCATGGGAATCAAACCCATGCCATTTCAGATGTGAACCAATTTATTGGCCACTGATGTATCTTTTTTTAGGAGTACAGTACTTCCATGTACCATATACGTGTTTACTGCTAGGTATTCACAGGAAACAAGTGTCGGTCCTGCCATGGGAATCAAACTCATGCCATTTCAGATGTGAACCGATTTATTGGTCACTGATGTATCTTTTTTTAGGAGTACAGTACTTCCATGTACCATATACGTGTTTACTGCAAGGTATTCACGGGAAACAAGTGTCTGTCCTGCCATGGGAACCAAACTCTTGCCATTTCGGATGTGAACCGATTTATTGGTCACTGATGTATCGTTTTTTTAGGAGTACAGTACTTCCATGTACTGTACCATATAAGTGTTTACTGCTAGGTATTCACAGGAAACAAGTGTCCGTCCTGCCATGGGAATCAAAGCCAGGCATTTTTGTAATGCCTGAATTACAGGCATAATGACGTCTTATACAGTACTGCCTTGGGAATCAAACCCATGCCATTTTGGATGGGAACTGACTTAATGGCCCCTTGATGTATCGAGGGTATTCTCAGTTTTTTAGGAGTACTGTACTGTACTGTACAGTACTTCCATGTATACCTGTTTACTGCTACGTATGTTCAGGAAACAAGTGTCTTGTCCTACCATGGGAATCAAACCCAGGCATTGCTGCTTGTGACCCAAATTACTGTGCCACAGGATTCAATATGCCAACTAGGTTTGGTAATAAAGCTTAGCTTTTGAATCTCTGACATTTTACCCACTGGTTTTAAGGTTCTGACTTTGACTGGTTGGGTTTAAGCTTTTTTGCTTCAATAATATCTTCTTGGAGCTAATAATTTTAATTGGCCTGCATTTTTTTTTTTTATGCAGTGCCATGTGATGCTTCACTATTTTGAGTGAGACATGGTTTTCCCATTGTCTCCTGGTTTTAACTTGCAAGGGCTTGGACACAAGCACCTTCTCACTATTGGGACATCATTTTAGAGAACTAAATTTGTTTGCTCCCTCATGACTTGCATCCTATATTGTGAAAAGTTATCACAATAGTTCAAGCTTTATGCTTATCACCTTGTCGTTGACAAGAAGCCTTTCTATATGGAGGCACATTCTTATTTTTATTTTATTATTTTTAGTTTACACCATTTTACATGCATGTGATTTCCTTGGATTCTCTTGGTTATCCATGTATGGCACTTATTATTTTCTTTACTGTTTATTTAACCATTAATTTATTTTAAGTTTTGCATTAATTTTTATTTTCACCAACCCCGTCACTCCTTGTGGGTGGCCGTCAGCATATCGCCTTCGGGCGAGCATGATTCACGGTGATAACCTAGCTATCATCGGGAATCCCAAAGTAACCTTCGGTGCGTGGTTTAGGGTTCCACGTAACGTCGAAGCAGTGTTTTCGACGGACGATTAACCCTGGTCCGGCCCAATAGTCGCAGACCTCATCGTGGTGGGCCGGTGAACATGGAATATCACATTGTTGTTAGGGTATTCCATGGCCAACTTGCGACTTAGTTAGCTATTTTTGTTGAGCATGGAATGTCACACTACTGTACATATTCCATGGCCAACTTAATTAAGACTATTAGTTAGCTAATTTTGTCAATGTCTTTTATACGTAACAGTTTTTATGATGTACCTCAATAGAGTACTAACTATGTTTTATATATTAATGTTTTACACAAAATGTTGTTAAATATGAAATGCTATGATTGTTTACTGTTGTAAATAAGTTTATTACTTTTGCACTTTTACTGACCATTGTCAAAGTTTGTATGATATGTGTAGGAATCTTTCTTGACCTTTGTAAATATTATGTTTATTTATTGTTATATTCATTACTGAAATGTCAATTTTACATGTACTCCTATAATTGCTTGTGTGTATTAAAACAAACTGCTCGAGTTGCCAATTTTTAAACATTGAGGGCATTTTGTTTTTTTACATAAAAAATTTCATCCTACTGCTAGGTGTACACAGGCATCCAGTGAAAGTAAACATGTCTGATAAAGTGCGTATCCTGCCATGGGAATCAAACCCATGCTCTTTCGGTTTTCGACTGACTTGATGGCCGGGAATGATAATTTTTAAACATTCCGGGTACTCTCAGGTTCTGAGGAGTAATTTCATATTGACATTTTTGCTGCTAGGTATACATAGGCACTGAGTGAAGGTAAACGTGCCCGATTAAGTGTTTGTCCAGCCGTGGGAATCAAACCCAGACCATTTTGGTTGTGAACTGACTTGATGGCCCGTGATGAAAATTGTTAGGCAATGAGGGCATTTCCCAGATTTTAGGGAGTAACTTCATATTAAATCTATTTATTGCTAAGTGTATATAGGCACCGAGTGAAAGGTAGTGTGCCCGAATAATTAAGTGTCTGTCCTGCCATGGGAGTCAAACCCAGGCTATTTCGGTTGTGAACTGATACGAATGCCCATATCCTTAATTGTTGAAACTTGAGGAAATTCTTGGGTTTTATTGAACAATTTCATACTTGTACCTATGTGCTGTTAGGTGTATGAAGGCAACGAGTAAAGGTTAATGTGCCTGAATTAATGTCATAAGCTGCCATAGGAATCAAACCCATGCCATTTCGGATGTGAACCGATTTATTGGCCATTGATGTATCGAGGGTATTCTCGTTTTTTTTTTTTTTTTAGGAGTACAGTACTTCCATGTACCATATACGTGTTTACTGCTAGGTATTCACAGGAAAGAAGTGTCCGTCTTGCCATGGGAATCAAACCCATGCCATTTCAGATGTGAACCAATTTATTGGCCACTGATGTATCTTTTTTTAGGAGTACAGTACTTCCATGTACCATATACGTGTTTACTGCTAGGTATTCACAGGAAACAAGTGTCGGTCCTGCCATGGGAATCAAACTCATGCCATTTCAGATGTGAACCGATTTATTGGTCACTGATGTATCTTTTTTTAGGAGTACAGTACTTCCATGTACCATATACGTGTTTACTGCAAGGTATTCACGGGAAACAAGTGTCTGTCCTGCCATGGGAACCAAACTCTTGCCATTTCGGATGTGAACCGATTTATTGGTCACTGATGTATCGTTTTTTTAGGAGTACAGTACTTCCATGTACTGTACCATATAAGTGTTTACTGCTAGGTATTCACAGGAAACAAGTGTCCGTCCTGCCATGGGAATCAAAGCCAGGCATTTTTGTAATGCCTGAATTACAGGCATAATGACGTCTTATACAGTACTGCCTTGGGAATCAAACCCATGCCATTTTGGATGGGAACTGACTTAATGGCCCCTTGATGTATCGAGGGTATTCTCAGTTTTTTAGGAGTACTGTACTGTACTGTACAGTACTTCCATGTATACCTGTTTACTGCTACGTATGTTCAGGAAACAAGTGTCTTGTCCTACCATGGGAATCAAACCCAGGCATTGCTGCTTGTGACCCAAATTACTGTGCCACAGGATTCAATATGCCAACTAGGTTTGGTAATAAAGCTTAGCTTTTGAATCTCTGACATTTTACCCACTGGTTTTAAGGTTCTGACTTTGACTGGTTGGGTTTAAGCTTTTTTGCTTCAATAATATCTTCTTGGAGCTAATAATTTTAATTGGCCTGCATTTTTTTTTTTTATGCAGTGCCATGTGATGCTTCACTATTTTGAGTGAGACATGGTTTTCCCATTGTCTCCTGGTTTTAACTTGCAAGGGCTTGGACACAAGCACCTTCTCACTATTGGGACATCATTTTAGAGAACTAAATTTGTTTGCTCCCTCATGACTTGCATCCTATATTGTGAAAAGTTATCACAATAGTTCAAGCTTTATGCTTATCACCTTGTCGTTGACAAGAAGCCTTTCTATATGGAGGCACATTCTTATTTTTATTTTATTATTTTTAGTTTACACCATTTTACATGCATGTGATTTCCTTGGATTCTCTTGGTTATCCATGTATGGCACTTATTATTTTCTTTACTGTTTATTTAACCATTAATTTATTTTAAGTTTTGCATTAATTTTTATTTTCACCAACCCCGTCACTCCTTGTGGGTGGCCGTCAGCATATCGCCTTCGGGCGAGCATGATTCACGGTGATAACCTAGCTATCATCGGGAATCCCAAAGTAACCTTCGGTGCGTGGTTTAGGGTTCCACGTAACGTCGAAGCAGTGTTTTCGACGGACGATTAACCCTGGTCCGGCCCAATAGTCGCAGACCTCATCGTGGTGGGCCGGTGAACATGGAATATCACATTGTTGTTAGGGTATTCCATGGCCAACTTGCGACTTAGTTAGCTATTTTTGTTGAGCATGGAATGTCACACTACTGTACATATTCCATGGCCAACTTAATTAAGACTATTAGTTAGCTAATTTTGTCAATGTCTTTTATACGTAACAGTTTTTATGATGTACCTCAATAGAGTACTAACTATGTTTTATATATTAATGTTTTACACAAAATGTTGTTAAATATGAAATGCTATGATTGTTTACTGTTGTAAATAAGTTTATTACTTTTGCACTTTTACTGACCATTGTCAAAGTTTGTATGATATGTGTAGGAATCTTTCTTGACCTTTGTAAATATTATGTTTATTTATTGTTATATTCATTACTGAAATGTCAATTTTACATGTACTCCTATAATTGCTTGTGTGTATTAAAACAAACTGCTCGAGTTGCCAATTTTTAAACATTGAGGGCATTTTGTTTTTTTACATAAAAAATTTCATCCTACTGCTAGGTGTACACAGGCATCCAGTGAAAGTAAACATGTCTGATAAAGTGCGTATCCTGCCATGGGAATCAAACCCATGCTCTTTCGGTTTTCGACTGACTTGATGGCCGGGAATGATAATTTTTAAACATTCCGGGTACTCTCAGGTTCTGAGGAGTAATTTCATATTGACATTTTTGCTGCTAGGTATACATAGGCACTGAGTGAAGGTAAACGTGCCCGATTAAGTGTTTGTCCAGCCGTGGGAATCAAACCCAGACCATTTTGGTTGTGAACTGACTTGATGGCCCGTGATGAAAATTGTTAGGCAATGAGGGCATTTCCCAGATTTTAGGGAGTAACTTCATATTAAATCTATTTATTGCTAAGTGTATATAGGCACCGAGTGAAAGGTAGTGTGCCCGAATAATTAAGTGTCTGTCCTGCCATGGGAGTCAAACCCAGGCTATTTCGGTTGTGAACTGATACGAATGCCCATATCCTTAATTGTTGAAACTTGAGGAAATTCTTGGGTTTTATTGAACAATTTCATACTTGTACCTATGTGCTGTTAGGTGTATGAAGGCAACGAGTAAAGGTTAATGTGCCTGAATTAATGTCATAAGCTGCCATAGGAATCAAACCCATGCCATTTCGGATGTGAACCGATTTATTGGCCATTGATGTATCGAGGGTATTCTCGTTTTTTTTTTTTTTTTAGGAGTACAGTACTTCCATGTACCATATACGTGTTTACTGCTAGGTATTCACAGGAAAGAAGTGTCCGTCTTGCCATGGGAATCAAACCCATGCCATTTCAGATGTGAACCAATTTATTGGCCACTGATGTATCTTTTTTTAGGAGTACAGTACTTCCATGTACCATATACGTGTTTACTGCTAGGTATTCACAGGAAACAAGTGTCGGTCCTGCCATGGGAATCAAACTCATGCCATTTCAGATGTGAACCGATTTATTGGTCACTGATGTATCTTTTTTTAGGAGTACAGTACTTCCATGTACCATATACGTGTTTACTGCAAGGTATTCACGGGAAACAAGTGTCTGTCCTGCCATGGGAACCAAACTCTTGCCATTTCGGATGTGAACCGATTTATTGGTCACTGATGTATCGTTTTTTTAGGAGTACAGTACTTCCATGTACTGTACCATATAAGTGTTTACTGCTAGGTATTCACAGGAAACAAGTGTCCGTCCTGCCATGGGAATCAAAGCCAGGCATTTTTGTAATGCCTGAATTACAGGCATAATGACGTCTTATACAGTACTGCCTTGGGAATCAAACCCATGCCATTTTGGATGGGAACTGACTTAATGGCCCCTTGATGTATCGAGGGTATTCTCAGTTTTTTAGGAGTACTGTACTGTACTGTACAGTACTTCCATGTATACCTGTTTACTGCTACGTATGTTCAGGAAACAAGTGTCTTGTCCTACCATGGGAATCAAACCCAGGCATTGCTGCTTGTGACCCAAATTACTGTGCCACAGGATTCAATATGCCAACTAGGTTTGGTAATAAAGCTTAGCTTTTGAATCTCTGACATTTTACCCACTGGTTTTAAGGTTCTGACTTTGACTGGTTGGGTTTAAGCTTTTTTGCTTCAATAATATCTTCTTGGAGCTAATAATTTTAATTGGCCTGCATTTTTTTTTTTTATGCAGTGCCATGTGATGCTTCACTATTTTGAGTGAGACATGGTTTTCCCATTGTCTCCTGGTTTTAACTTGCAAGGGCTTGGACACAAGCACCTTCTCACTATTGGGACATCATTTTAGAGAACTAAATTTGTTTGCTCCCTCATGACTTGCATCCTATATTGTGAAAAGTTATCACAATAGTTCAAGCTTTATGCTTATCACCTTGTCGTTGACAAGAAGCCTTTCTATATGGAGGCACATTCTTATTTTTATTTTATTATTTTTAGTTTACACCATTTTACATGCATGTGATTTCCTTGGATTCTCTTGGTTATCCATGTATGGCACTTATTATTTTCTTTACTGTTTATTTAACCATTAATTTATTTTAAGTTTTGCATTAATTTTTATTTTCACCAACCCCGTCACTCCTTGTGGGTGGCCGTCAGCATATCGCCTTCGGGCGAGCATGATTCACGGTGATAACCTAGCTATCATCGGGAATCCCAAAGTAACCTTCGGTGCGTGGTTTAGGGTTCCACGTAACGTCGAAGCAGTGTTTTCGACGGACGATTAACCCTGGTCCGGCCCAATAGTCGCAGACCTCATCGTGGTGGGCCGGTGAACATGGAATATCACATTGTTGTTAGGGTATTCCATGGCCAACTTGCGACTTAGTTAGCTATTTTTGTTGAGCATGGAATGTCACACTACTGTACATATTCCATGGCCAACTTAATTAAGACTATTAGTTAGCTAATTTTGTCAATGTCTTTTATACGTAACAGTTTTTATGATGTACCTCAATAGAGTACTAACTATGTTTTATATATTAATGTTTTACACAAAATGTTGTTAAATATGAAATGCTATGATTGTTTACTGTTGTAAATAAGTTTATTACTTTTGCACTTTTACTGACCATTGTCAAAGTTTGTATGATATGTGTAGGAATCTTTCTTGACCTTTGTAAATATTATGTTTATTTATTGTTATATTCATTACTGAAATGTCAATTTTACATGTACTCCTATAATTGCTTGTGTGTATTAAAACAAACTGCTCGAGTTGCCAATTTTTAAACATTGAGGGCATTTTGTTTTTTTACATAAAAAATTTCATCCTACTGCTAGGTGTACACAGGCATCCAGTGAAAGTAAACATGTCTGATAAAGTGCGTATCCTGCCATGGGAATCAAACCCATGCTCTTTCGGTTTTCGACTGACTTGATGGCCGGGAATGATAATTTTTAAACATTCCGGGTACTCTCAGGTTCTGAGGAGTAATTTCATATTGACATTTTTGCTGCTAGGTATACATAGGCACTGAGTGAAGGTAAACGTGCCCGATTAAGTGTTTGTCCAGCCGTGGGAATCAAACCCAGACCATTTTGGTTGTGAACTGACTTGATGGCCCGTGATGAAAATTGTTAGGCAATGAGGGCATTTCCCAGATTTTAGGGAGTAACTTCATATTAAATCTATTTATTGCTAAGTGTATATAGGCACCGAGTGAAAGGTAGTGTGCCCGAATAATTAAGTGTCTGTCCTGCCATGGGAGTCAAACCCAGGCTATTTCGGTTGTGAACTGATACGAATGCCCATATCCTTAATTGTTGAAACTTGAGGAAATTCTTGGGTTTTATTGAACAATTTCATACTTGTACCTATGTGCTGTTAGGTGTATGAAGGCAACGAGTAAAGGTTAATGTGCCTGAATTAATGTCATAAGCTGCCATAGGAATCAAACCCATGCCATTTCGGATGTGAACCGATTTATTGGCCATTGATGTATCGAGGGTATTCTCGTTTTTTTTTTTTTTTAGGAGTACAGTACTTCCATGTACCATATACGTGTTTACTGCTAGGTATTCACAGGAAAGAAGTGTCCGTCTTGCCATGGGAATCAAACCCATGCCATTTCAGATGTGAACCAATTTATTGGCCACTGATGTATCTTTTTTTAGGAGTACAGTACTTCCATGTACCATATACGTGTTTACTGCTAGGTATTCACAGGAAACAAGTGTCGGTCCTGCCATGGGAATCAAACTCATGCCATTTCAGATGTGAACCGATTTATTGGTCACTGATGTATCTTTTTTTAGGAGTACAGTACTTCCATGTACCATATACGTGTTTACTGCAAGGTATTCACGGGAAACAAGTGTCTGTCCTGCCATGGGAACCAAACTCTTGCCATTTCGGATGTGAACCGATTTATTGGTCACTGATGTATCGTTTTTTTAGGAGTACAGTACTTCCATGTACTGTACCATATAAGTGTTTACTGCTAGGTATTCACAGGAAACAAGTGTCCGTCCTGCCATGGGAATCAAAGCCAGGCATTTTTGTAATGCCTGAATTACAGGCATAATGACGTCTTATACAGTACTGCCTTGGGAATCAAACCCATGCCATTTTGGATGGGAACTGACTTAATGGCCCCTTGATGTATCGAGGGTATTCTCAGTTTTTTAGGAGTACTGTACTGTACTGTACAGTACTTCCATGTATACCTGTTTACTGCTACGTATGTTCAGGAAACAAGTGTCTTGTCCTACCATGGGAATCAAACCCAGGCATTGCTGCTTGTGACCCAAATTACTGTGCCACAGGATTCAATATGCCAACTAGGTTTGGTAATAAAGCTTAGCTTTTGAATCTCTGACATTTTACCCACTGGTTTTAAGGTTCTGACTTTGACTGGTTGGGTTTAAGCTTTTTTGCTTCAATAATATCTTCTTGGAGCTAATAATTTTAATTGGCCTGCATTTTTTTTTTTTACGCAGTGCCATGTGATGCTTCACTATTTTGAGTGAGACATGGTTTTCCCATTGTCTCCTGGTTTTAACTTGCAAGGGCTTGGACACAAGCACCTTCTCACTATTGGGACATCATTTTAGAGAACTAAATTTGTTTGCTCCCTCATGACTTGCATCCTATATTGTGAAAAGTTATCACAATAGTTCAAGCTTTATGCTTATCACCTTGTCGTTGACAAGAAGCCTTTCTATATGGAGGCACATTCTTATTTTTATTTTATTATTTTTAGTTTACACCATTTTACATGCATGTGATTTCCTTGGATTCTCTTGGTTATCCATGTATGGCACTTATTATTTTCTTTACTGTTTATTTAACCATTAATTTATTTTAAGTTTTGCATTAATTTTTATTTTCACCAACCCCGTCACTCCTTGTGGGTGGCCGTCAGCATATCGCCTTCGGGCGAGCATGATTCACGGTGATAACCTAGCTATCATCGGGAATCCCAAAGTAACCTTCGGTGCGTGGTTTAGGGTTCCACGTAACGTCGAAGCAGTGTTTTCGACGGACGATTAACCCTGGTCCGGCCCAATAGTCGCAGACCTCATCGTGGTGGGCCGGTGAACATGGAATATCACATTGTTGTTAGGGTATTCCATGGCCAACTTGCGACTTAGTTAGCTATTTTTGTTGAGCATGGAATGTCACACTACTGTACATATTCCATGGCCAACTTAATTAAGACTATTAGTTAGCTAATTTTGTCAATGTCTTTTATACGTAACAGTTTTTATGATGTACCTCAATAGAGTACTAACTATGTTTTATATATTAATGTTTTACACAAAATGTTGTTAAATATGAAATGCTATGATTGTTTACTGTTGTAAATAAGTTTATTACTTTTGCACTTTTACTGACCATTGTCAAAGTTTGTATGATATGTGTAGGAATCTTTCTTGACCTTTGTAAATATTATGTTTATTTATTGTTATATTCATTACTGAAATGTCAATTTTACATGTACTCCTATAATTGCTTGTGTGTATTAAAACAAACTGCTCGAGTTGCCAATTTTTAAACATTGAGGGCATTTTGTTTTTTTACATAAAAAATTTCATCCTACTGCTAGGTGTACACAGGCATCCAGTGAAAGTAAACATGTCTGATAAAGTGCGTATCCTGCCATGGGAATCAAACCCATGCTCTTTCGGTTTTCGACTGACTTGATGGCCGGGAATGATAATTTTTAAACATTCCGGGTACTCTCAGGTTCTGAGGAGTAATTTCATATTGACATTTTTGCTGCTAGGTATACATAGGCACTGAGTGAAGGTAAACGTGCCCGATTAAGTGTTTGTCCAGCCGTGGGAATCAAACCCAGACCATTTTGGTTGTGAACTGACTTGATGGCCCGTGATGAAAATTGTTAGGCAATGAGGGCATTTCCCAGATTTTAGGGAGTAACTTCATATTAAATCTATTTATTGCTAAGTGTATATAGGCACCGAGTGAAAGGTAGTGTGCCCGAATAATTAAGTGTCTGTCCTGCCATGGGAGTCAAACCCAGGCTATTTCGGTTGTGAACTGATACGAATGCCCATATCCTTAATTGTTGAAACTTGAGGAAATTCTTGGGTTTTATTGAACAATTTCATACTTGTACCTATGTGCTGTTAGGTGTATGAAGGCAACGAGTAAAGGTTAATGTGCCTGAATTAATGTCATAAGCTGCCATAGGAATCAAACCCATGCCATTTCGGATGTGAACCGATTTATTGGCCATTGATGTATCGAGGGTATTCTCGTTTTTTTTTTTTTTTTAGGAGTACAGTACTTCCATGTACCATATACGTGTTTACTGCTAGGTATTCACAGGAAAGAAGTGTCCGTCTTGCCATGGGAATCAAACCCATGCCATTTCAGATGTGAACCAATTTATTGGCCACTGATGTATCTTTTTTTAGGAGTACAGTACTTCCATGTACCATATACGTGTTTACTGCTAGGTATTCACAGGAAACAAGTGTCGGTCCTGCCATGGGAATCAAACTCATGCCATTTCAGATGTGAACCGATTTATTGGTCACTGATGTATCTTTTTTTAGGAGTACAGTACTTCCATGTACCATATACGTGTTTACTGCAAGGTATTCACGGGAAACAAGTGTCTGTCCTGCCATGGGAACCAAACTCTTGCCATTTCGGATGTGAACCGATTTATTGGTCACTGATGTATCGTTTTTTTAGGAGTACAGTACTTCCATGTACTGTACCATATAAGTGTTTACTGCTAGGTATTCACAGGAAACAAGTGTCCGTCCTGCCATGGGAATCAAAGCCAGGCATTTTTGTAATGCCTGAATTACAGGCATAATGACGTCTTATACAGTACTGCCTTGGGAATCAAACCCATGCCATTTTGGATGGGAACTGACTTAATGGCCCCTTGATGTATCGAGGGTATTCTCAGTTTTTTAGGAGTACTGTACTGTACTGTACAGTACTTCCATGTATACCTGTTTACTGCTACGTATGTTCAGGAAACAAGTGTCTTGTCCTACCATGGGAATCAAACCCAGGCATTGCTGCTTGTGACCCAAATTACTGTGCCACAGGATTCAATATGCCAACTAGGTTTGGTAATAAAGCTTAGCTTTTGAATCTCTGACATTTTACCCACTGGTTTTAAGGTTCTGACTTTGACTGGTTGGGTTTAAGCTTTTTTGCTTCAATAATATCTTCTTGGAGCTAATAATTTTAATTGGCCTGCATTTTTTTTTTTACGCAGTGCCATGTGATGCTTCACTATTTTGAGTGAGACATGGTTTTCCCATTGTCTCCTGGTTTTAACTTGCAAGGGCTTGGACACAAGCACCTTCTCACTATTGGGACATCATTTTAGAGAACTAAATTTGTTTGCTCCCTCATGACTTGCATCCTATATTGTGAAAAGTTATCACAATAGTTCAAGCTTTATGCTTATCACCTTGTCGTTGACAAGAAGCCTTTCTATATGGAGGCACATTCTTATTTTTATTTTATTATTTTTAGTTTACACCATTTTACATGCATGTGATTTCCTTGGATTCTCTTGGTTATCCATGTATGGCACTTATTATTTTCTTTACTGTTTATTTAACCATTAATTTATTTTAAGTTTTGCATTAATTTTTATTTTCACCAACCCCGTCACTCCTTGTGGGTGGCCGTCAGCATATCGCCTTCGGGCGAGCATGATTCACGGTGATAACCTAGCTATCATCGGGAATCCCAAAGTAACCTTCGGTGCGTGGTTTAGGGTTCCACGTAACGTCGAAGCAGTGTTTTCGACGGACGATTAACCCTGGTCCGGCCCAATAGTCGCAGACCTCATCGTGGTGGGCCGGTGAACATGGAATATCACATTGTTGTTAGGGTATTCCATGGCCAACTTGCGACTTAGTTAGCTATTTTTGTTGAGCATGGAATGTCACACTACTGTACATATTCCATGGCCAACTTAATTAAGACTATTAGTTAGCTAATTTTGTCAATGTCTTTATACGTAACAGTTTTTATGATGTACCTCAATAGAGTACTAACTATGTTTTATATATTAATGTTTTACACAAAATGTTGTTAAATATGAAATGCTATGATTGTTTACTGTTGTAAATAAGTTTATTACTTTTGCACTTTTACTGACCATTGTCAAAGTTTGTATGATATGTGTAGGAATCTTTCTTGACCTTTGTAAATATTATGTTTATTTATTGTTATATTCATTACTGAAATGTCAATTTTACATGTACTCCTATAATTGCTTGTGTGTATTAAAACAAACTGCTCGAGTTGCCAATTTTTAAACATTGAGGGCATTTTGTTTTTTTACATAAAAAATTTCATCCTACTGCTAGGTGTACACAGGCATCCAGTGAAAGTAAACATGTCTGATAAAGTGCGTATCCTGCCATGGGAATCAAACCCATGCTCTTTCGGTTTTCGACTGACTTGATGGCCGGGAATGATAATTTTTAAACATTCCGGGTACTCTCAGGTTCTGAGGAGTAATTTCATATTGACATTTTTGCTGCTAGGTATACATAGGCACTGAGTGAAGGTAAACGTGCCCGATTAAGTGTTTGTCCAGCCGTGGGAATCAAACCCAGACCATTTTGGTTGTGAACTGACTTGATGGCCCGTGATGAAAATTGTTAGGCAATGAGGGCATTTCCCAGATTTTAGGGAGTAACTTCATATTAAATCTATTTATTGCTAAGTGTATATAGGCACCGAGTGAAAGGTAGTGTGCCCGAATAATTAAGTGTCTGTCCTGCCATGGGAGTCAAACCCAGGCTATTTCGGTTGTGAACTGATACGAATGCCCATATCCTTAATTGTTGAAACTTGAGGAAATTCTTGGGTTTTATTGAACAATTTCATACTTGTACCTATGTGCTGTTAGGTGTATGAAGGCAACGAGTAAAGGTTAATGTGCCTGAATTAATGTCATAAGCTGCCATAGGAATCAAACCCATGCCATTTCGGATGTGAACCGATTTATTGGCCATTGATGTATCGAGGGTATTCTCGTTTTTTTTTTTTTTTTAGGAGTACAGTACTTCCATGTACCATATACGTGTTTACTGCTAGGTATTCACAGGAAAGAAGTGTCCGTCTTGCCATGGGAATCAAACCCATGCCATTTCAGATGTGAACCAATTTATTGGCCACTGATGTATCTTTTTTTAGGAGTACAGTACTTCCATGTACCATATACGTGTTTACTGCTAGGTATTCACAGGAAACAAGTGTCGGTCCTGCCATGGGAATCAAACTCATGCCATTTCAGATGTGAACCGATTTATTGGTCACTGATGTATCTTTTTTTAGGAGTACAGTACTTCCATGTACCATATACGTGTTTACTGCAAGGTATTCACGGGAAACAAGTGTCTGTCCTGCCATGGGAACCAAACTCTTGCCATTTCGGATGTGAACCGATTTATTGGTCACTGATGTATCGTTTTTTTAGGAGTACAGTACTTCCATGTACTGTACCATATAAGTGTTTACTGCTAGGTATTCACAGGAAACAAGTGTCCGTCCTGCCATGGGAATCAAAGCCAGGCATTTTTGTAATGCCTGAATTACAGGCATAATGACGTCTTATACAGTACTGCCTTGGGAATCAAACCCATGCCATTTTGGATGGGAACTGACTTAATGGCCCCTTGATGTATCGAGGGTATTCTCAGTTTTTTAGGAGTACTGTACTGTACTGTACAGTACTTCCATGTATACCTGTTTACTGCTACGTATGTTCAGGAAACAAGTGTCTTGTCCTACCATGGGAATCAAACCCAGGCATTGCTGCTTGTGACCCAAATTACTGTGCCACAGGATTCAATATGCCAACTAGGTTTGGTAATAAAGCTTAGCTTTTGAATCTCTGACATTTTACCCACTGGTTTTAAGGTTCTGACTTTGACTGGTTGGGTTTAAGCTTTTTTGCTTCAATAATATCTTCTTGGAGCTAATAATTTTAATTGGCCTGCATTTTTTTTTTTTATGCAGTGCCATGTGATGCTTCACTATTTTGAGTGAGACATGGTTTTCCCATTGTCTCCTGGTTTTAACTTGCAAGGGCTTGGACACAAGCACCTTCTCACTATTGGGACATCATTTTAGAGAACTAAATTTGTTTGCTCCCTCATGACTTGCATCCTATATTGTGAAAAGTTATCACAATAGTTCAAGCTTTATGCTTATCACCTTGTCGTTGACAAGAAGCCTTTCTATATGGAGGCACATTCTTATTTTTATTTTATTATTTTTAGTTTACACCATTTTACATGCATGTGATTTCCTTGGATTCTCTTGGTTATCCATGTATGGCACTTATTATTTTCTTTACTGTTTATTTAACCATTAATTTATTTTAAGTTTTGCATTAATTTTTATTTTCACCAACCCCGTCACTCCTTGTGGGTGGCCGTCAGCATATCGCCTTCGGGCGAGCATGATTCACGGTGATAACCTAGCTATCATCGGGAATCCCAAAGTAACCTTCGGTGCGTGGTTTAGGGTTCCACGTAACGTCGAAGCAGTGTTTTCGACGGACGATTAACCCTGGTCCGGCCCAATAGTCGCAGACCTCATCGTGGTGGGCCGGTGAACATGGAATATCACATTGTTGTTAGGGTATTCCATGGCCAACTTGCGACTTAGTTAGCTATTTTTGTTGAGCATGGAATGTCACACTACTGTACATATTCCATGGCCAACTTAATTAAGACTATTAGTTAGCTAATTTTGTCAATGTCTTTTATACGTAACAGTTTTTATGATGTACCTCAATAGAGTACTAACTATGTTTTATATATTAATGTTTTACACAAAATGTTGTTAAATATGAAATGCTATGATTGTTTACTGTTGTAAATAAGTTTATTACTTTTGCACTTTTACTGACCATTGTCAAAGTTTGTATGATATGTGTAGGAATCTTTCTTGACCTTTGTAAATATTATGTTTATTTATTGTTATATTCATTACTGAAATGTCAATTTTACATGTACTCCTATAATTGCTTGTGTGTATTAAAACAAACTGCTCGAGTTGCCAATTTTTAAACATTGAGGGCATTTTGTTTTTTTACATAAAAAATTTCATCCTACTGCTAGGTGTACACAGGCATCCAGTGAAAGTAAACATGTCTGATAAAGTGCGTATCCTGCCATGGGAATCAAACCCATGCTCTTTCGGTTTTCGACTGACTTGATGGCCGGGAATGATAATTTTTAAACATTCCGGGTACTCTCAGGTTCTGAGGAGTAATTTCATATTGACATTTTTGCTGCTAGGTATACATAGGCACTGAGTGAAGGTAAACGTGCCCGATTAAGTGTTTGTCCAGCCGTGGGAATCAAACCCAGACCATTTTGGTTGTGAACTGACTTGATGGCCCGTGATGAAAATTGTTAGGCAATGAGGGCATTTCCCAGATTTTAGGGAGTAACTTCATATTAAATCTATTTATTGCTAAGTGTATATAGGCACCGAGTGAAAGGTAGTGTGCCCGAATAATTAAGTGTCTGTCCTGCCATGGGAGTCAAACCCAGGCTATTTCGGTTGTGAACTGATACGAATGCCCATATCCTTAATTGTTGAAACTTGAGGAAATTCTTGGGTTTTATTGAACAATTTCATACTTGTACCTATGTGCTGTTAGGTGTATGAAGGCAACGAGTAAAGGTTAATGTGCCTGAATTAATGTCATAAGCTGCCATAGGAATCAAACCCATGCCATTTCGGATGTGAACCGATTTATTGGCCATTGATGTATCGAGGGTATTCTCGTTTTTTTTTTTTTTTTTAGGAGTACAGTACTTCCATGTACCATATACGTGTTTACTGCTAGGTATTCACAGGAAAGAAGTGTCCGTCTTGCCATGGGAATCAAACCCATGCCATTTCAGATGTGAACCAATTTATTGGCCACTGATGTATCTTTTTTTAGGAGTACAGTACTTCCATGTACCATATACGTGTTTACTGCTAGGTATTCACAGGAAACAAGTGTCGGTCCTGCCATGGGAATCAAACTCATGCCATTTCAGATGTGAACCGATTTATTGGTCACTGATGTATCTTTTTTAGGAGTACAATACTTCCATGTACCATATACGTGTTTACTGCAAGGTATTCACGGGAAACAAGTGTCTGTCCTGCCATGGGAACCAAACTCTTGCCATTTCGGATGTGAACCGATTTATTGGTCACTGATGTATCGTTTTTTTAGGAGTACAGTACTTCCATGTACTGTACCATATAAGTGTTTACTGCTAGGTATTCACAGGAAACAAGTGTCCGTCCTGCCATGGGAATCAAAGCCAGGCATTTTTGTAATGCCTGAATTACAGGCATAATGACGTCTTATACAGTACTGCCTTGGGAATCAAACCCATGCCATTTTGGATGGGAACTGACTTAATGGCCCCTTGATGTATCGAGGGTATTCTCAGTTTTTTAGGAGTACTGTACTGTACTGTACAGTACTTCCATGTATACCTGTTTACTGCTACGTATGTTCAGGAAACAAGTGTCTTGTCCTACCATGGGAATCAAACCCAGGCATTGCTGCTTGTGACCCAAATTACTGTGCCACAGGATTCAATATGCCAACTAGGTTTGGTAATAAAGCTTAGCTTTTGAATCTCTGACATTTTACCCACTGGTTTTAAGGTTCTGACTTTGACTGGTTGGGTTTAAGCTTTTTGCTTCAATAATATCTTCTTGGAGCTAATAATTTTAATTGGCCTGCATTTTTTTTTTTATGCAGTGCCATGTGATGCTTCACTATTTTGAGTGAGACATGGTTTTCCCATTGTCTCCTGGTTTTAACTTGCAAGGGCTTGGACACAAGCACCTTCTCACTATTGGGACATCATTTTAGAGAACTAAATTTGTTTGCTCCCTCATGACTTGCATCCTATATTGTGAAAAGTTATCACAATAGTTCAAGCTTTATGCTTATCACCTTGTCGTTGACAAGAAGCCTTTCTATATGGAGGCACATTCTTATTTTTATTTTATTATTTTTAGTTTACACCATTTTACATGCATGTGATTTCCTTGGATTCTCTTGGTTATCCATGTATGGCACTTATTATTTTCTTTACTGTTTATTTAACCATTAATTTATTTTAAGTTTTGCATTAATTTTTATTTTCACCAACCCCGTCACTCCTTGTGGGTGGCCGTCAGCATATCGCCTTCGGGCGAGCATGATTCACGGTGATAACCTAGCTATCATCGGGAATCCCAAAGTAACCTTCGGTGCGTGGTTTAGGGTTCCACGTAACGTCGAAGCAGTGTTTTCGACGGACGATTAACCCTGGTCCGGCCCAATAGTCGCAGACCTCATCGTGGTGGGCCGGTGAACATGGAATATCACATTGTTGTTAGGGTATTCCATGGCCAACTTGCGACTTAGTTAGCTATTTTTGTTGAGCATGGAATGTCACACTACTGTACATATTCCATGGCCAACTTAATTAAGACTATTAGTTAGCTAATTTTGTCAATGTCTTTTATACGTAACAGTTTTTATGATGTACCTCAATAGAGTACTAACTATGTTTTATATATTAATGTTTTACACAAAATGTTGTTAAATATGAAATGCTATGATTGTTTACTGTTGTAAATAAGTTTATTACTTTTGCACTTTTACTGACCATTGTCAAAGTTTGTATGATATGTGTAGGAATCTTTCTTGACCTTTGTAAATATTATGTTTATTTATTGTTATATTCATTACTGAAATGTCAATTTTACATGTACTCCTATAATTGCTTGTGTGTATTAAAACAAACTGCTCGAGTTGCCAATTTTTAAACATTGAGGGCATTTTGTTTTTTTACATAAAAAATTTCATCCTACTGCTAGGTGTACACAGGCATCCAGTGAAAGTAAACATGTCTGATAAAGTGCGTATCCTGCCATGGGAATCAAACCCATGCTCTTTCGGTTTTCGACTGACTTGATGGCCGGGAATGATAATTTTTAAACATTCCGGGTACTCTCAGGTTCTGAGGAGTAATTTCATATTGACATTTTTGCTGCTAGGTATACATAGGCACTGAGTGAAGGTAAACGTGCCCGATTAAGTGTTTGTCCAGCCGTGGGAATCAAACCCAGACCATTTTGGTTGTGAACTGACTTGATGGCCCGTGATGAAAATTGTTAGGCAATGAGGGCATTTCCCAGATTTTAGGGAGTAACTTCATATTAAATCTATTTATTGCTAAGTGTATATAGGCACCGAGTGAAAGGTAGTGTGCCCGAATAATTAAGTGTCTGTCCTGCCATGGGAGTCAAACCCAGGCTATTTCGGTTGTGAACTGATACGAATGCCCATATCCTTAATTGTTGAAACTTGAGGAAATTCTTGGGTTTTATTGAACAATTTCATACTTGTACCTATGTGCTGTTAGGTGTATGAAGGCAACGAGTAAAGGTTAATGTGCCTGAATTAATGTCATAAGCTGCCATAGGAATCAAACCCATGCCATTTCGGATGTGAACCGATTTATTGGCCATTGATGTATCGAGGGTATTCTCGTTTTTTTTTTTTTTTTAGGAGTACAGTACTTCCATGTACCATATACGTGTTTACTGCTAGGTATTCACAGGAAAGAAGTGTCCGTCTTGCCATGGGAATCAAACCCATGCCATTTCAGATGTGAACCAATTTATTGGCCACTGATGTATCTTTTTTTAGGAGTACAGTACTTCCATGTACCATATACGTGTTTACTGCTAGGTATTCACAGGAAACAAGTGTCGGTCCTGCCATGGGAATCAAACTCATGCCATTTCAGATGTGAACCGATTTATTGGTCACTGATGTATCTTTTTTTAGGAGTACAGTACTTCCATGTACCATATACGTGTTTACTGCAAGGTATTCACGGGAAACAAGTGTCTGTCCTGCCATGGGAACCAAACTCTTGCCATTTCGGATGTGAACCGATTTATTGGTCACTGATGTATCGTTTTTTTAGGAGTACAGTACTTCCATGTACTGTACCATATAAGTGTTTACTGCTAGGTATTCACAGGAAACAAGTGTCCGTCCTGCCATGGGAATCAAAGCCAGGCATTTTTGTAATGCCTGAATTACAGGCATAATGACGTCTTATACAGTACTGCCTTGGGAATCAAACCCATGCCATTTTGGATGGGAACTGACTTAATGGCCCCTTGATGTATCGAGGGTATTCTCAGTTTTTTAGGAGTACTGTACTGTACTGTACAGTACTTCCATGTATACCTGTTTACTGCTACGTATGTTCAGGAAACAAGTGTCTTGTCCTACCATGGGAATCAAACCCAGGCATTGCTGCTTGTGACCCAAATTACTGTGCCACAGGATTCAATATGCCAACTAGGTTTGGTAATAAAGCTTAGCTTTTGAATCTCTGACATTTTACCCACTGGTTTTAAGGTTCTGACTTTGACTGGTTGGGTTTAAGCTTTTTTGCTTCAATAATATCTTCTTGGAGCTAATAATTTTAATTGGCCTGCATTTTTTTTTTTACGCAGTGCCATGTGATGCTTCACTATTTTGAGTGAGACATGGTTTTCCCATTGTCTCCTGGTTTTAACTTGCAAGGGCTTGGACACAAGCACCTTCTCACTATTGGGACATCATTTTAGAGAACTAAATTTGTTTGCTCCCTCATGACTTGCATCCTATATTGTGAAAAGTTATCACAATAGTTCAAGCTTTATGCTTATCACCTTGTCGTTGACAAGAAGCCTTTCTATATGGAGGCACATTCTTATTTTTATTTTATTATTTTTAGTTTACACCATTTACATGCATGTGATTTCCTTGGATTCTCTTGGTTATCCATGTATGGCACTTATTATTTTCTTTACTGTTTATTTAACCATTAATTTATTTTAAGTTTTGCATTAATTTTTATTTTCACCAACCCCGTCACTCCTTGTGGGTGGCCGTCAGCATATCGCCTTCGGGCGAGCATGATTCACGGTGATAACCTAGCTATCATCGGGAATCCCAAAGTAACCTTCGGTGCGTGGTTTAGGGTTCCACGTAACGTCGAAGCAGTGTTTTCGACGGACGATTAACCCTGGTCCGGCCCAATAGTCGCAGACCTCATCGTGGTGGGCCGGTGAACATGGAATATCACATTGTTGTTAGGGTATTCCATGGCCAACTTGCGACTTAGTTAGCTATTTTTGTTGAGCATGGAATGTCACACTACTGTACATATTCCATGGCCAACTTAATTAAGACTATTAGTTAGCTAATTTTGTCAATGTCTTTTATACGTAACAGTTTTTATGATGTACCTCAATAGAGTACTAACTATGTTTTATATATTAATGTTTTACACAAAATGTTGTTAAATATGAAATGCTATGATTGTTTACTGTTGTAAATAAGTTTATTACTTTTGCACTTTTACTGACCATTGTCAAAGTTTGTATGATATGTGTAGGAATCTTTCTTGACCTTTGTAAATATTATGTTTATTTATTGTTATATTCATTACTGAAATGTCAATTTTACATGTACTCCTATAATTGCTTGTGTGTATTAAAACAAACTGCTCGAGTTGCCAATTTTTAAACATTGAGGGCATTTTGTTTTTTTACATAAAAAATTTCATCCTACTGCTAGGTGTACACAGGCATCCAGTGAAAGTAAACATGTCTGATAAAGTGCGTATCCTGCCATGGGAATCAAACCCATGCTCTTTCGGTTTTCGACTGACTTGATGGCCGGGAATGATAATTTTTAAACATTCCGGGTACTCTCAGGTTCTGAGGAGTAATTTCATATTGACATTTTTGCTGCTAGGTATACATAGGCACTGAGTGAAGGTAAACGTGCCCGATTAAGTGTTTGTCCAGCCGTGGGAATCAAACCCAGACCATTTTGGTTGTGAACTGACTTGATGGCCCGTGATGAAAATTGTTAGGCAATGAGGGCATTTCCCAGATTTTAGGGAGTAACTTCATATTAAATCTATTTATTGCTAAGTGTATATAGGCACCGAGTGAAAGGTAGTGTGCCCGAATAATTAAGTGTCTGTCCTGCCATGGGAGTCAAACCCAGGCTATTTCGGTTGTGAACTGATACGAATGCCCATATCCTTAATTGTTGAAACTTGAGGAAATTCTTGGGTTTTATTGAACAATTTCATACTTGTACCTATGTGCTGTTAGGTGTATGAAGGCAACGAGTAAAGGTTAATGTGCCTGAATTAATGTCATAAGCTGCCATAGGAATCAAACCCATGCCATTTCGGATGTGAACCGATTTATTGGCCATTGATGTATCGAGGGTATTCTCGTTTTTTTTTTTTTTTTAGGAGTACAGTACTTCCATGTACCATATACGTGTTTACTGCTAGGTATTCACAGGAAAGAAGTGTCCGTCTTGCCATGGGAATCAAACCCATGCCATTTCAGATGTGAACCAATTTATTGGCCACTGATGTATCTTTTTTAGGAGTACAGTACTTCCATGTACCATATACGTGTTTACTGCTAGGTATTCACAGGAAACAAGTGTCGGTCCTGCCATGGGAATCAAACTCATGCCATTTCAGATGTGAACCGATTTATTGGTCACTGATGTATCTTTTTTAGGAGTACAGTACTTCCATGTACCATATACGTGTTTACTGCAAGGTATTCACGGGAAACAAGTGTCTGTCCTGCCATGGGAACCAAACTCTTGCCATTCGGATGTGAACCGATTTATTGGTCACTGATGTATCGTTTTTTTAGGAGTACAGTACTTCCATGTACTGTACCATATAAGTGTTTACTGCTAGGTATTCACAGGAAACAAGTGTCCGTCCTGCCATGGGAATCAAAGCCAGGCATTTTTGTAATGCCTGAATTACAGGCATAATGACGTCTTATACAGTACTGCCTTGGGAATCAAACCCATGCCATTTTGGATGGGAACTGACTTAATGGCCCCTTGATGTATCGAGGGTATTCTCAGTTTTTTAGGAGTACTGTACTGTACTGTACAGTACTTCCATGTATACCTGTTTACTGCTACGTATGTTCAGGAAACAAGTGTCTTGTCCTACCATGGGAATCAAACCCAGGCATTGCTGCTTGTGACCCAAATTACTGTGCCACAGGATTCAATATGCCAACTAGGTTTGGTAATAAAGCTTAGCTTTTGAATCTCTGACATTTACCCACTGGTTTAAGGTTCTGACTTTGACTGGTTGGGTTTAAGCTTTTTTGCTTCAATAATATCTTCTTGGAGCTAATAATTTTAATTGGCCTGCATTTTTTTTTTTATGCAGTGCCATGTGATGCTTCACTATTTGAGTGAGACATGGTTTTCCCATTGTCTCCTGGTTTTAACTTGCAAGGGCTTGGACACAAGCACCTTCTCACTATTGGGACATCATTTTAGAGAACTAAATTTGTTTGCTCCCTCATGACTTGCATCCTATATTGTGAAAAGTTATCACAATAGTTCAAGCTTTATGCTTATCACCTTGTCGTTGACAAGAAGCCTTTCTATATGGAGGCACATTCTTATTTTTATTTTATTATTTTTAGTTTACACCATTTTACATGCATGTGATTTCCTTGGATTCTCTTGGTTATCCATGTATGGCACTTATTATTTTCTTTACTGTTTATTTAACCATTAATTTATTTTAAGTTTTGCATTAATTTTTATTTTCACCAACCCGTCACTCCTTGTGGGTGGCCGTCAGCATATCGCCTTCGGGCGAGCATGATTCACGGTGATAACCTAGCTATCATCGGGAATCCCAAAGTAACCTTCGGTGCGTGGTTTAGGGTTCCACGTAACGTCGAAGCAGTGTTTTCGACGGACGATTAACCCTGGTCCGGCCCAATAGTCGCAGACCTCATCGTGGTGGGCCGGTGAACATGGAATATCACATTGTTGTTAGGGTATTCCATGGCCAACTTGCGACTTAGTTAGCTATTTTTGTTGAGCATGGAATGTCACACTACTGTACATATTCCATGGCCAACTTAATTAAGACTATTAGTTAGCTAATTTTGTCAATGTCTTTTATACGTAACAGTTTTTATGATGTACCTCAATAGAGTACTAACTATGTTTTATATATTAATGTTTTACACAAAATGTTGTTAAATATGAAATGCTATGATTGTTTACTGTTGTAAATAAGTTTATTACTTTTGCACTTTTACTGACCATTGTCAAAGTTTGTATGATATGTGTAGGAATCTTTCTTGACCTTTGTAAATATTATGTTTATTTATTGTTATATTCATTACTGAAATGTCAATTTTACATGTACTCCTATAATTGCTTGTGTGTATTAAAACAAACTGCTCGAGTTGCCAATTTTTAAACATTGAGGGCATTTTGTTTTTTACATAAAAATTTCATCCTACTGCTAGGTGTACACAGGCATCCAGTGAAAGTAAACATGTCTGATAAAGTGCGTATCCTGCCATGGGAATCAAACCCATGCTCTTTCGGTTTTCGACTGACTTGATGGCCGGGAATGATAATTTTAAACATTCCGGGTACTCTCAGGTTCTGAGGAGTAATTTCATATTGACATTTTTGCTGCTAGGTATACATAGGCACTGAGTGAAGGTAAACGTGCCCGATTAAGTGTTTGTCCAGCCGTGGGAATCAAACCCAGACCATTTGGTTGTGAACTGACTTGATGGCCCGTGATGAAAATGTTAGGCAATGAGGGCATTTCCCAGATTTTAGGGAGTAAACTTCATATTAAATCTATTTATTGCTAAGTGTATATAGGCACCGAGTGAAAGGTAGTGTGCCCGAATAATTAAGTGTCTGTCCTGCCATGGGAGTCAAACCCAGGCTATTTCGGTTGTGAACTGATACGAATGCCCATATCCTTAATTGTTGAAACTTGAGGAAATTCTGGGTTTTATTGAACAATTTCATACTTGTACCTATGTGCTGTTAGGTGTATGAAGGCAACGAGTAAAGGTTAATGTGCCTGAATTAATGTCATAAGCTGCCATAGGAATCAAACCCATGCCATTTCGGATGTGAACCGATTTATTGGCCATTGATGTATCGAGGGTATTCTCGTTTTTTTTTTTTTTTAGGAGTACAGTACTTCCATGTACCATATACGGTTTACTGCTAGGTATTCACAGGAAAGAAGTGTCCGTCTTGCCATGGGAATCAAACCCATGCCATTTCAGATGTGAACCAATTTATTGGCCACTGATGTATCTTTTTTTAGGAGTACAGTACTTCCATGTACCATATACGTGTTTACTGCTAGGTATTCACAGGAAACAAGTGTCGGTCCTGCCATGGGAATCAAACTCATGCCATTTCAGATGTGAACCGATTTATTGGTCACTGATGTATCTTTTTTTAGGAGTACAGTACTTCCATGTACCATATACGTTTACTGCAAGGTATTCACGGGAAACAAGTGTCTGTCCTGCCATGGGAACCAAACTCTTGCCATTTCGGATGTGAACCGATTTATTGGTCACTGATGTATCGTTTTTTTAGGAGTACAGTACTTCCATGTACTGTACCATATAAGTGTTTACTGCTAGGTATTCACAGGAAACAAGTGTCCGTCCTGCCATGGGAATCAAAGCCAGGCATTTTTGTAATGCCTGAATTACAGGCATAATGACGTCTTATACAGTACTGCCTTGGGAATCAAACCCATGCCATTTTGGATGGGAACTGACTTAATGGCCCCTTGATGTATCGAGGGTATTCTCAGTTTTTTAGGAGTACTGTACTGTACTGTACAGTACTTCCATGTATACCTGTTTACTGCTACGTATGTTCAGGAAACAAGTGTCTTGTCCTACATGGAATCAAACCCAGGCATTGCTGCTTGTGACCCAAATTACTGTGCCACAGGATTCAATATGCCAACTAGGTTTGGTAATAAAGCTTAGCTTTTGAATCTCTGACATTTTACCCACTGGTTTTAAGGTTCTGACTTTGACTGGTTGGGTTTAAGCTTTTTGCTTCAATAATATCTTCTTGGAGCTAATAATTTTAATTGGCCTGCATTTTTTTTTTTTATGCAGTGCCATGTGATGCTTCACTATTTTGAGTGAGACATGGTTTTCCCATTGTCTCCTGGTTTAACTTGCAAGGGCTGGACACAAGCACCTTCTCACTATTGGGACATCATTTTAGAGAACTAAATTTGTTTGCTCCCTCATGACTTGCATCCTATATTGTGAAAAAGTTATCACAATAGTTCAAGCTTTATGCTTATCACCTTGTCGTTGACAAGAAGCCTTTCTATATGGAGGCACATTCTTATTTTTATTTTATTATTTTAGTTTACACCATTTTACA
>NW_027190577.1:0-32868 GCF_040958095.1 Procambarus clarkii
TTGTAGTGTTCGTTGTTGTAGTGTTCATTGTTGTAATGTTCGTTTGTTGTAGTGTTCGTTGTTGTAGTGTTCTTTGTTGTAGTGTTCATTGTTGTGTTGTCATGCTCATTGTTGTATATTCGTTGTTGTAATGTTCGCTGTTGTAATGATCATTGTTGTAGTGTTCGTTGTTGTGGTGTTCATAGTTGTTGTGTTCGTTGTTGTAATGCTCGTTGTTGTAGTGTTCATTGTCGTAGTTTTCGTTGTTGTAGTGTTCGTTGTTGAAGTGTTCATTGTTGTAGTGTTCGTTGTTTTAGTGTTCGATGTTGTGGTGTTCGTTTTCTTGTTGTTCGTTGTTGTAGTGTTCGTTGTTTGTTGTGTTCATTGTTATAATGTTCATTGTTGTAATGTTCATTGTTGTAATGTTCATTGTTTTAGTGTTCATTGTTGTAATGTTCGTCGTTGTAGTGTTCGTTGTTGTAGTGTTCGTTTTTGTTGTGTTCGTTGTTGAAGTGTTCGTTGTTGTAGTGTAAGTTGTTGTGGTGTTCATTGTTGTAATGTTCATTGTTGTAATGTTCATTGTTGTAATGTTCATTGTTTTAGTGTTCATTGTTGTAATGTTCATTGTTGTAATGTTCATTGTTTTAGTGTTCCTTGTTGTTGTGTTCGTTGGTGTAGTGTTCGTTGTTGTAGTGTTCGTTTTTGAAACGTTCATTGTTTTAGTGTTCATTGTTGTAATGTTCATTGTTATAATGTTCATTGTTGAAGAGGTCGTTGTTTTAAGGTTCGTTGTTGTCGTGTTCATTGTTGTAATGTTCATTGTTGTAGTGTACGTTGTTGTAGTGTTCTTTGTTGTAATGTTCATTGTTGTATTGTTCGTTGTTGTAATGTTCGTTGTTGTAATGATCGTTGTTGTAGTGTTCGTTGTTGTAATGTTCATTATTGTATTGTTCGTTGTTGTGGTGTTTGTTGTTGTGGTGTTCGTTGTTGTAGTGTTCGTTGTTGTAGTGTTCATTGTTGTAGTGTTCGTTGTTGTAGTGTTCGTTGTTGTAGTGTTCTTTGTTGTATTGTTCGTTGTTGTAGTGTTCATTGTTGTAGTGTTCATTGTTGTCATGTTCGTTGTTGTATTGTTCATTGTTGTAGTGTTTGTTGTTGTAAAGTTCATTGTTGTAGTGTTCTTTGTTGTAGTGTTTGTTGTTGTAGTGTTTGTTGTTGTAGTGTTTGTTGTTGTAATGTTGATTGTTGAAGTGTTCATTGTTGTAGTGTTTGTTGTTGTAATGCTTGTTTTTGTAGTGTTTGTTGTTGTAGTGTTCGTTGTTGTAGTGTTCGTTGTTGTAATGTTCATTGTTGTAGTGTTCATTGTCGTAGTGTTCGTTGTTGTAGTGTTCGTTGTTGTAGAGTACATTGTTGTAGTGATCGTTGTTGTAGTGTTCATTGTTGTGTTGTTCGTTGTTGTATTGTTCATTGTTGTAGTGTTCATTGTTGTGGTATTCGTTGTTGTATTGTTCATTATTGTAGTGCTCATTGTTTTGGTGTTCGTTACTGTTGTGTTCATTGCTGTGGTGTTCGATGTTGTAGTGTTCGTTGTTGTAGTGTTCATTGTTGTAGTGTTCGTTGTTGTAGTGTTCCTTGTTGTAGTGTTCGTTGTTGTAATGTTTATTGTTGTAATGTTCGATGTTGTGGTGTTAGTTGTTGTGGTGTTCGTTGTTGTAGTGTTCGTTGTTGTAGTGTTCGTTGTTGTAGTGTTCGTTGTTGTAGTGTTCGTTGTTGTAATGTTCGTTGTTGTAGTGTTCGTAATTGTTGTGTTCGTTCTTGTAATGTTCGTTGTTGTAGTGTTCATTGTCGTAGTGTTCGTTGTTGTAGTGTTCGTTGTTGTAGTGCACATGTTGTAGTGATCGTTGTTATAGTGTTCATTGTTGTGTTGTTCGTTGTTGTAGTGTTCATTGTTAAAGTGTTCATTGTTTTGGTGTTCGTTGTTGTTGTGCTTATTGTTGTGGTGTTCGTTGTTGTGGTGTTCATTGTTGTTAGTGTTCATTGTTGTGGTGTTCGATGTTGTAGTGTTCGTTGTTGTAGTGTTCATTGTTGTGGTGTCGTTGTTGTAGTGTTCATTGTTGTAGTGTTCGTTGTTGTAGTGTTCGTTGTTGTAGTGTTCGATGTTGTCGTGTTCGTTGATGTAGTGTTCGTTGTTGTAGTGTTCGTTGTATTAGAGTTATTTGTTGTAGTGATCGTTGTTGTAGTTTTCATTGTTGTGGTTTTCGTTGTTGTAGTGTTCATTGTTGTAGTGTTCATTGCTGCCATGTTCGTTGTTGTAATGTTCGTTGTTGTAATGTTCGTAGTTGTTGTGTTCGTTGTTGTAATGTTCGTTGTTGTAGTGTTCATTGTCGTAGTGTTCGTTGTTGTAGTGTTCGTAGTTGTAGTGTTCATTGTTGTAGTGTTTGTTGTTTTAGTGTTCGTTGTTGGAGTGTTCGTTGTCGTGGTGTTCTTTGTTGTAGTGTTCATTGTTGTAGTGTTCGTTGTTGTAGTGTTCGTTGTTGTGATGTTCGTTGCTGTAGTGTTCGCTGTTGTTGTCTTCATTGTTGTAATGTTCATTGTTGTAATGTTCTTTGTTTTTGTGTTCATTGTTGTAATGTTCACTGTTGAAGTGTTCGTTGTTTAGTGTTCGTTGTTGTGGTGTTCATTGTTGTAATGTTCACTGTTGTAATGTTCATTGTTCAAGTGTTCGTTCTTGAAGTGTTCATTGTTGTAATGTTCTTTGTTATAATGTTCGTTGTTGTAATGTTCGTTATTGTAATGTTCGTTGTTGTAATGTTCATTGTTTTAGTGTTCATTGTTGTAATGTTCATTGTTGTAATGTTCATTGTTTTAGTGTTCCTTGTTGTTGTGTTCGTTGTGTAGTGTTCGTTGTTGTAGTGTTCGTTTTTGAAACGTTCATTGTTTTAGTGTTCATTGTTGTAATGTTCATTGTTATAATGTTCATTGTTGAAGAGGTCGTTGTTTTAAGGTTCGTTGTTGTCGTGTTCATTGTTGTAATGTTCATTGTTGTAGTGTACGTTGTTGTAGTGTTCTTTGTTGTAATGTTCATTGTTGTATTGTTCGTTGTTGTAATGTTCGTTGTTGTAATGATCGTTGTTGTAGTGTTCGTTGTTGTAATGTTCATTATTGTATTGTTCGTTGTTGTGGTGTTTGTTGTTGTGGTGTTCGTTGTTGTAGTGTTCGTTGTTGTAGTGTTCATTGTTGTAGTGTTCGTTGTTGTAGTGTTCGTTGTTTGTAGTGTTCTTTGTTGTATTGTTCGTTGTTGTAGTGTTCATTGTTGTAGTGTTCATTGTTGTCATGTTCGTTGTTGTATTGTTCATTGTTGTAGTGTTTGTTGTTGTAAAGTTCATTGTTGTAGTGTTCTTTGTTGTAGTGTTTGTTGTTGTAGTGTTTGTTGTTGTAGTGTTTGTTGTTGTAATGTTGATTGTTGAAGTGTTCATTGTTGTAGTGTTTGTTGTTGTAATGCTTGTTTTTGTAGTGTTTGTTGTTGTAGTGTTCGTTGTTGTAGTGTTCGTTGTTGTAATGTTCATTGTTGTAGTGTTCATTGTCGTAGTGTTCGTTGTTGTAGTGTTCGTTGTTGTAGAGTACATTGTTGTAGTGATCGTTGTTGTAGTGTTCATTGTTGTGTTGTTCGTTGTTGTATTGTTCATTGTTGTAGTGTTCATTGTTGTGGTATTCGTTGTTGTATTGTTCATTATTGTAGTGCTCATTGTTTTGGTGTTCGTTACTGTTGTGTTCATTGCTGTGGTGTTCGATGTTGTAGTGTTCGTTGTTGTAGTGTTCATTGTTGTAGTGTTCGTTGTTGTAGTGTTCCTTGTTGTAGTGTTCGTTGTTGTAATGTTTATTGTTGTAATGTTCGATGTTGTGGTGTTAGTTGTTGTGGTGTTCGTTGTTGTAGTGTTCGTTGTTGTAGTGTTCGTTGTTGTAGTGTTCGTTGTTGTAGTGTTCGTTGTTGTAATGTTCGTTGTTGTAGTGTTCGTAATTGTTGTGTTCGTTCTTGTAATGTTCGTTGTTGTAGTGTTCATTGTCGTAGTGTTCGTTGTTGTAGTGTTCGTTGTTGTAGTGCACATTGTTGTAGTGATCGTTGTTATAGTGTTCATTGTTGTGTTGTTCGTTGTTGTAGTGTTCATTGTTAAAGTGTTCATTGTTTTGGTGTTCGTTGTTGTTGTGCTTATTGTTGTGGTGTTCGTTGTTGTGGTGTTCATTGTTGTAGTGTTCATTGTTGTGGTGTTCGATGTTGTAGTGTTCGTTGTTGTAGTGTTCATTGTTGTGGTGTTCGTTGTTGTAGTGTTCATTGTTGTAGTGTTCGTTGTTGTAGTGTTCGTTGTTGTAGTGTTCGATGTTGTCGTGTTCGTTGATGTAGTGTTCGTTGTTGTAGTGTTCGTTGTATTAGAGTTATTTGTTGTAGTGATCGTTGTTGTAGTTTTCATTGTTGTGGTTTTCGTTGTTGTAGTGTTCATTGTTGTAGTGTTCATTGCTGCCATGTTCGTTGTTGTAATGTTCGTTGTTGTAATGTTCGTAGTTGTTGTGTCGTTGTTGTAATGTTCGTTGTTGTAGTGTTCATTGTCGTAGTGTTCGTTGTTGTAGTGTTCGTAGTTGTAGTGTTCATTGTTGTAGTGTTTGTTGTTTTTAGTGTTCGTTGTTGGAGTGTTCGTTGTCGTGGTGTTCTTTGTTGTAGTGTTCATTGTTGTAGTGTTCGTTGTTGTAGTGTTCGTTGTTGTGATGTTCGTTGCTGTAGTGTTCGCTGTTGTTGTCTTCATTGTTGTAATGTTCATTGTTGTAATGTTCTTTGTTTTTGTGTTCATTGTTGTAATGTTCACTGTTGAAGTGTTCGTTGTTTTAGTGTTCGTTGTTGTGGTGTTCATTGTTGTAATGTTCACTGTTGTAATGTTCATTGTTCAAGTGTTCGTTCTTGAAGTGTTCATTGTTGTATGTTCTTTGTTATAATGTTCGTTGTTGTAATGTTCGTTATTGTAATGTTCGTTGTTTGTAATGTTCGTTGTTGTAATGTTCGTTGTTGTAGTGTTCGTTGTTGTAATGTTTATTGTTGTAATGTTCGTTGTTGTGGTGTTAGTTTGTTGTGGTGTTCGTTGTTGTAGTGTTCGTTGTTATAGTGTATGTTGTTTGTAGTGTTTCGTTGTTGTAGTGTTCGTTGTTGTAGTGTTCGTTGTTGTAATGTTCGTTGTTGTAGTGTTCGTAGTTTTTGTGTTCGTTCTTGTAATGTTCGTTGTTGTAGTGTTCATTGTCGTAGTGTTCGTTGTTGTAGTGTTCGTTGTTGTAGTGCACATTGTTGTAGTGATCGTTGTTGTAGTGTTCATTGTTGTGTTGTTCGTTGTTGTAGTGTTCATTGTTGAAGTGTTTATTGTTTTGGTGTTCGTTGTTTGTTGTGGTTTATTGTTGTGGTGTTCGAGGTTGTGGTGTTCATTGTTGTAGTGTTCATTGTTTTGGTGTTCGTTGTTGTGGTGTTCATTGTTGTAGTGTTCATTGTTGTGGTGTTCGATGTTGTAGTGATCATTGTTGTAATGTTCGTTGTTGTAATGTTCGTTGTTGTAATGTTCATTGTTGTAGTGTTCGTTGTTGTCGTGTTCATTGTTGTAATGTTCATTGTTGTAATGTTCACTGTTGTAGTGTACGTTGTTGTAGTGTTCATTGTTGTAATGTTCGTTGTTGTAATGTTCGTTGTTGTAATGTTCGTTGTTTGTAATGATCGTTGTTGTAGTGTTCATGGTTGTAATGTTTATTGTTGTTTTGTTCGTTGTAGTGGTGTTCGTTGTTGTAGTGTTCGTTGTTGTAGTGTTCATTATTGTAATGTTCGTTGTTGTAGTGTTCGTTGTTGTAGTGTTCTTTGTTGTAGTGTTCATTGTTGTCATGCTCGTTGTTGTAATATTCGTTTTTGTAATGTTCGTTGTTGTAATGATCGTTGTTGTAGTGTTCGTTGTTGTAATGTTCATTGTTGTATTGTTCGTTGTTGTGGTGTTCGTTGTTGTGGTGTTCGTAGTTGTTGTGTTCGTTGTTGTAATGCTCCTTGTTGTAGTGTTCATTGTCGTAGTTTTCGTTATTGTAGTGTTCGTTGTTGAAGTGTTCATTGTTGTAGTGTTCGTTGTTTTAGTGTTCGATGTTGTGGTGTTCGATGTTGTGGTGTTCGTTTTCTTGTTGTTCGTTGTTGTAGTGTTCGTTGTTGTTGTGTTCATTGTTATAATGTTCATTGTTGTAATGTTCATTGTTGTAATGTTCATTGTTTTAGTGTTCATTGTAGTAATGTTCGTCGTTGTAGTGTTCGTTGTTGTAGTGTTCGTTTTTGTTGTGTTCGTTGTTGAAGTGTTCGTTGTTGTAGTGTTCGTTGTTGTGGTGTTCATTGTTGTAATGTTCATTGTTGTAATGTTCATTGTTGTAATGTTCGTTGTTGTGTCTTCGATGTTGTAGTGTTCCTTGTTGTTGTGTTCGTTGTTGTAGTGCTCGTTGTTGTAGTGTTCGTTTTTGAAACGTTCATTGTTGTAGTGTTCATTGTTGTAGTGTACGTTGTTGTAGTGTTCATTGTTGTAATGTTCATTGTTGTAATGTTCGTTGTTGTAATGTTCGTTGTTGAAATGATCGTTGTTGTAGTGTTCGTTGTTGTAATGTTCATTAGTGTAGTGTTCGTTGTTGTGGTGTTCGTTGTTGTGGTGTTCGTTGTTGTAGTGTTCGTTGTTGTAGTGTTCATTGTTGTAGTGTTCGTTGTTGTAGTGTTCTTTGTTGTATTGTTCGGTTGTTGTAGTGTTCATTGTTGTCATGTTCGTTGTTGTATTGTTCATTGTTGTAGTGTTTGCTGTTGTAAAGTTCATTGTTGTAGTGTTTGTTGTTGTAGTGTTTGTTGTTGTAGTGTTTGTTGTTGTAGTGTTTGTTGTTGTAGTGTTTGTTGTTGTAGTGTTTGTTGTTGTAATGTTGATTGTTGAAGTGTTCATTGTTGTAGTGTTTGTTGTTGTAATACTTGTTTTTTGTAGTGTTTGTTGTTGTAGTGTTCGTTGTTGTAGTGTTCGTTGTTGTAATGTTCGTTGTTGTAGTGTTCGTAGTAGTTGTGTTCGTTCTTGTAATGTTCGTTGTTGTAGTGTTCATTGTCGTAGTGTTCGTTGTTGTAGTGTTCGTTGTTGTCGTGTACATTGTTGTAGTGATCGTTGTTGTAGTGTTCATTGTTGTGGTTGTTCGTTGTTGTATTGTTCATTGTTGTAGTGTTCATTGTTGTGGTATTCGTTGTTTGTATTGTTCATTATTGTAGTGCTCATTGTTTTGGTGTTCGTTACTGTTGTGTTCATTGCTGTGGTGTTCGATGTTGTAGTGTTCGTTGCTGTAGTGTTCATTGTTGTAGTGTTCGTTGTTGTAGTGTTCCTTGTTGTAGTGTTCGTTGTTGTAATGTTTATTGTTGTAATGTTCGATGTTGTAATTAGTTGTTGTGGTGTTCGTTGTTGTAGTGTTCGTTGTTGTAGTGTTCGTTGTTGTAGTGTTCGTTGTTGTAGTGTTCGTTGTTGTAATGTTCGTTGTTGTAGTGTTCGAAGTTGTTGTGTTCGTTCTTGCAATGTTCGTTGTTGTAGTGTTCATTGTCGTACTGTTCGTTGTTGTAGTGTTCGTTGTTGTAGTGCACATTGTTGTAGTGATCGCTGTTATAGTGTTCATTGTTGTGTTGTTCGTTGTTGTAGTGTTCATTGTTAAAGTGTTCATTGTTTTGGTGTTCGTTGTTGTTGTGCTTATTGTTGTGTGTTCGTTGTTGTGGTGTTCATTGTTGTAGTGTTCATTGTTGTGGTGTTCGATGTTGTAGTGTTCGTTGTTGTAGTGTTCATTGTTGTGGTGTTCGTTGTTGTAGTGTTCATTGATGTAGTGTTCGTTGTTGTAGTGTTCGTTGTTGTAGTGTTCGATGTTTGTCGTGTTCGTTGACGTAGTGTTCGTTGTTGTAGTGTTCGTTGTATTAGAGTTATTTGTTGTAGTGATCGTTGTTGTAGTTTTCATTGTTGTGGTTTTCGTTGTTGTAGTGTTCATTGTTGTAGTGTTCATTGCTGCCATGTTCGTTGTTGTAATGTTCGTTGTTGTAATGTTCGTAGTTGTTGTGTTCGTTGTTGTAATGTTCGTTGTTGTAGTGTTCATTGTCTTAGTGTTCGTTGTTGTAGTGTTTCGTAGTTGTAGTGTTCATTGTTGTAGTGTTTGTTGTTTTAGTGTTCGTTGTTGTAGTGTTCGTTGTCGTGGTGTTCGTTGTTGTAGTGTTCATTGTTGTAGTGTTCGTTGTTGTAGTGTTCGTTGTTGTGATTGTTCGGTTGCTGTAGTGTTCGCTGTTGTTGTCTTCATTGTTGTAATGTTCATTGTTGTAATGTTCTTGTTTTTGTGTTCATTGTTGTAATGTTCACTGTTGAAGTGTTCGTTGTTTTAGTGTTCGTTGTTGTGGTGTTCATTGTTGTAATGTTCACTGTTGTAATGTTCATTGTTCAAGTGTTCGTTCTTGCAGTGTTCATTGTTGTAATGTTCTTGTTATAATGTTCGTTGTTGTAATGTTCGTTATTGTAATGTTCGTGTTGTAATGTTCGTTGTTGTAATGTTCATTGTTGTAGTGTTCGTTGTTGTAGTGTTTATTGTTGAAATGTTCGTTGTTGTGGTGTTAGTGTTGTGGTGTTCGTTGTTGTAGTGTTCGTTGTTATAGTGTATGTTGTTGTAGTGTTCGTTGTTGTAGTGTTCGTTGTTGTAGTGTTCGTTGTTGTAATGTTCGTTGTTGTAGTGTTCGTAGTTGTTGTGTTCGTTCTTGTAATGTTCGTTGTTGTAGTGTTCATTGTCGTAGTGTTCGTTGTTGTAGTGTTCGTTGTTGTAGTGCACATTGTTGTAGTGTTCGTTGTTGTAGTGTTCGTTGTTGTGTTGTTCGTTGTTGTATTGTTCATTGTTGTGGTATTCGTTGTTGTATTGTTCATTATTGTAGTGCTCATTCTTTTGGTGTTCGTTGCTGTTGTGTTCATTGCTGTGGTGTTCGTTGTTGTGGTGTTCGTTGTTGTAGTGTTCATTGTTGTGGTGTTCGATGTTGTAGTGTTCGTTGTTGTAGTGTTCATTGTTGTGGTGTTCGTTGTTGTAGTGATCGATGTTGTCGTGTTCTTTGATGTAGTGTTCATTGCCGTAGTGTTCGTTGTTGTAGTGCTCGTTGTTGTAGTGTTCATTGTTGTAGTGTTCGTTGTTGTAGTGTTCGTTGTTGTGGTGTTCGTTGTCGTGGTGTTCGTTGTTGTAGTGTTCATTGTTGTAGTGTTCGTTGTTGTAGTGTTCGTTGTTGTAGTGTTCGTAGGTGTGGTGTTCGTTGTCGTGGTGTTTGTTGTTGTAGTGTTCGTTGTTGTTGTGTTCATTGTTGTAATGTTCTTTCTTTTAGTGTTCATTGTTGTAATGTTTAATGTTGTAGTGTTCGTTGTTGTAGTGTTCATTGTTGTGGTGTTCGTTGTGGTTGTGTTCATTGTTGTAATGTTCTTTGTTTTAGTGTTCATTGTTGTAATGTTTATTATTGTAGTGTTCGTTGTTCTAGTGTTCGTTGTTGTGGTGTTCATTGTTGTAATGTTCATTGTTGTAATGTTCTTTGTTGTAGTGTTTGTTGTTGTAGTGTTTGTTGTAGTGTTTGTTGTTGTAGTGTTTGTTGTTGTAGTGTTTGTTGTTGTAGTATTTGTTGTTGTAATATTGATTGTTGATGTGTTCATTGTTGTAGTGTTTGTTGTTGTAACGCTTGTTTTTGTAGTGTTTGTTGTTGTAGTTTTTGTTGTTGTAGTGTTTGTTGTTGTAGTGTTTGTTGTTGTAGTGATTGTTGTTGTAGTGCTTGTTTTTGTAGTGTTTGTTGTTGTAGTGTTCGTTGTTGTAGTGTTCGTTGTTGTAGTGTTCGTTGTTGTAGTGTTCGTTGTTGTAGTGTTCGTTGTTGTAGTGTTCGTTGTTGCAGTGTTAATTGTTATAGTGTTCATTGTTGTAGTATTTGTTGTTGTAGTGTTCGTTGTTGTAGTGTTCAATTGTTGCAGTGTTCGTTGTTGTAGTGTTCATTGTTGTAATGTTTGTTGTTGTAATGTTCATTATTGTATTGTTCATTGTTGTAATGATCATTGTTGTAGTGATCATTGATGTAGTATTTTTGTTGTAATGTTCATTGTTGAAGTGTTCGTCTTTTAGTGTTCGTTCTTTTGGTGTTCGTTGTTGTCGTGTTCATTGTTGTAATGTTCATTGTTGTAATGTTCATTGTTGTAGTATACGTTGTTGTAGTGTTCATTGTTGTAATGTTCGTTGTTGTAATGTTCGTTGTTGTAATGTTCGTTGTTGTAATGATCGTTGTTGTAGTGTTCGTTGTTGTAATGTTTATTGTTGTATTGTTCGTTGTTGTGGTGTTCGTTGTTGTGGTGTTCGTTGTTGTAGTGTTCGTTGTTGTAGTGTTCATTGTTGTAATGTTCGTTGTTGTAGTGTTCGTTGTTGTAGTGTTCTTTGTTGTAGTGTTCATTGTTGTGTTGTCATGCTCGTTGTTGTAATATTCGTTGTTGTAATGTTCGCTGTTGTAATGATCGTTGTTGTAGTGTTCGTTGTTGTGGTGTTCGTAGTTGTTGTGTTCGTTGTTGTAATGCTCGTTGTTGTAGTGTTCATTGTCGTAGTTTTCGTTGTTGTAGTGTTCGTTGTTGAAGTGTTCATTGTTGTAGTGTTCGTTGTTTTAGTGTTCGATGTTGTGGTGTTCGTTTTCTTGTTGTTCGTTGTTGTAGTGTTCGTTGTTGTTGTGTTCATTGTTATAATGTTCATTGTTGTAATGTTCATTGTTGTAATGTTCATTGTTTTAGTGTTCATTGTTGTAATGTTCGTCGTTGTAGTGTTCGTTGTTGTAGTGTTCGTTTTTGTTGTGTTCGTTGTTGAAGTGTTCGTTGTTGTAGTGTAAGTTGTTGTGGTGTTCATTGTTGTAATGTTCATTGTTGTAATGTTCATTGTTGTAATGTTCAATGTTTTAGTGTTCATTGTTGTAATGTTCATTGTTGTAATGTTCATTGTTTTAGTGTTCCTTGTTGTTGTGTTCGTTGGTGTAGTGTTCGTTGTTGTAGGTGTTCGTTTTGAAACGTTCATTGTTGTAGTGTTCATTGTTGTAATGTTCATTGTTGTAATGTTCATTGTTGAAGAGGTCGTTGTTTTAAGGTTCGTTGTTGTCGTGTTCATTGTTGTAATGTTCATTGTTGTAGTGTAAGTTGTTGTAGTGTTCTTGTTGTAATGTTCATTGTTGTAATGTTCGATGTTGTAATGTTCGTTGTTGTAATGATCGTTGTTGTAGTGTTCGTTGTTGTAATGGTCATTATTGTATTGTTCGTTGTTGTGGTGTTCGTTGTTGTGGTGTTCGTTGTTGTAGTGTTCGTTGTTGTAGTGTTCATTGTTGTAGTGTTCGTTGTTGTAGTGTTCGTTGTTGTAGTGTTCTTTGTTGTATTGTTCGTTGTTGTAGTGTTCATTGTTGTAGTGTTCATTGTTGTCATGTTCGTTGTTGTATTGTTCATTGTTTGTAGTGTTTGTTGTTGTAAAGTTCATTGTTGTAGTGTTCTTTGTTGTAGTGTTTGTTGTTGTAGTGTTTGTTGTTGTAATGTTGATTGTTGAAGTGTTCATTGTTGTAGTGTTTGTTGTTGTAATGCTTGTTTTTGTAGTGTTTGTTGTTGTAGTGTTCGTTGTTGAAGTGTTCGTTGTTGTAATGTTCATTGTTGTAGTGTTCGTTGTCGTAGTGTTCGTTGTTGTAGTGTTCGTTGTTGTAGAGTACATTGTTGTAGTGATCGTTGTTGTAGTGTTCATTGTTGTGTTGTTCGTTGTTGTATTGTTCATTGTTGTAGTGTTCATTGTTGTGGTATTCGTTGTTGTATTGTTCATTATTGTAGTGCTCATTGTTTTGGTGTTCGTTACTGTTGTGTTCATTGCTGTGGTGTTCGATGTTGTAGTGTTCGTTGTTGTAGTGTTCATTGTTGTAGTGTTCGTTGTTGTAGTGTTCCTTGTTGTAGTGTTCGTTGTTGTAATGTTTATTGTTGTAATGTTCGTTGTTGTGGTGTTAGTTGTTGTGGTGTTCGTTGTTGTAGTGTTCGTTGTTGTAGTGTTCGTTGTTGTAGTGTTCGTTGTTGTAGTGTTCGTTGTTGTAGTGTTCGTTGTTGTAATGTTCGTTGTTGTAGTGTTCGTAGTTGTTGTGTTCGTTCTTGTAATGTTCGTTGTTGTAGTGTTCATTGTCGTAGTGTTCGTTGTTGTAGTGTTCGTTGTTGTAGTGCACATTGTTGTAGTGATCGTTGTTATAGTGTTCATTGTTGTGTTGTTCGTTGTTGTAGTGTTCATTGTTAAAGTGTTCATTGTTTTGGTGTTCGTTGTTGTTGTGCTTATTGTTGTGGTGTTCGTTGTTGTGGTGTTCATTGTTGTAGTGTTCATTGTTGTAGTGTTCGATGTTGTAGTGTTCGTTGTTGTAGTGTTCATTGTTGTGGTGTTCGTTGTTGTAGTGTTCATTGTTGTAGTGTTCGTTGTTGTAGTGTTCGTTGTTGTAGTGTTCGATGTTGTCGTGTTCGTTGATGTAGTGTTCGTTGTTGTAGTGTTCGTTGTTGTAGTGTTCATTGTTGTAGTGTTCGTTGTTGTAGTGTTCTTTGTTGTATTGTTCGTTGTTGTAGTGTTCATTGTTGTCATGTTCGTTGTTGTATTGTTCATTATTGTAGTGTTTGCTGTTGTAAAGTTCATTGTTTGTAGTGTTTGTTGTTGTAGTGTTTGTTGTTGTAGTGTTTGTTGTTGTAGTGTTTGTTGTTGTAGTGTTTGTTGTTGTAGTGTTTGTTGTTGTAGTGTTTGTTGTTGTAATGTTGATTGTTGAAGTGTTCATTGTTGTAGTGTTTGTTGTTGTAATACTTGTTTTTGTAGTGTTTGTTGTTGTAGTGTTCGTTGTTTTAGTGTTCGTTGTTGTAATGTTCGTTGTTGTAGTGTTCGTAGTAGTTGTGTTCGTTCTTGTAATGTTCGTTGTTGTAGTGTTCATTGTCGTAGTGTTCGTTGTTGTAGTGTTCGTTGTTGTCGTGTACATTGTTGTAGTGATCGCTGTTGTAGTGTTCATTGTTGTGTTGTTCGTTGTTGTATTGTTCATTGTTGTAGTGTTCATTGTTGTGGTATTCGTTGTTGTATTGTTCATTATTGTAGTGCTCATTCTTTTGGTGTTCGTTGCTGTTGTGTTCATTGCTATGGTGTTCGTTGTTGTGGTGTTCGTTGTTGTAGTGTTCATTGTTGTGGTGTTCGATGTTGTAGTGTTCGTTGTTGTAGTGTTCATTGTTGTGGTGTTCGTTGTTGTAGTGTTCATTGTTGTAGTGTTCGTTGTTGTAGTGTTCGATGTTGTCGTGTTCTTTGATGTAGTGTTCATTGCCGTAGTGTTCGTTGTTTGTAGTGTTCATTGTTGTAATGTTCATTGTTGTAGTATACGTTGTTGTAGTGTTCATTGTTGTAATGTTCGTTGTTGTAATGTTCGTTGTTGTAATGTTCGTTGTTGTAATGATCGTTGTTGTAGTGTTCGTTGTTGTAATGTTTATTGTTGTATTGTTCGTTGTTGTGGTGTTCGTTGTTGTGGTGTTCGTTGTTGTAGTGTTCGTTGTTGTAGTGTTCATTGTTGTAATGTTCGTTGTTGTAGTGTTCGTTGTTGTAGTGTTCTTTGTTGTAGTGTTCATTGTTGTGTTGTCATGCTCATTGTTGTAATATTCGTTGTTGTAATGTTCGCTGTTGTAATGATCATTGTTGTAGTGTTCGTTGTTGTGGTGTTCATAGTTGTTGTGTTCGTTGTTGTAATGCTCGTTGTTGTAGTGTTCATTGTCGTAGTTTTCGTTGTTGTAGTGTTCGTTGTTGAAGTGTTCATTGTTGTAGTGTTCGTTGTTTTAGTGTTCGATGTTGTGGTGTTCGTTTTCTTGTTGTTCGTTGTTGTAGTGTTCGTTGTTGTTGTGTTCATTGTTATAATGTTCATTGTTGTAATGTTCATTGTTGTAATGTTCATTGTTTTAGTGTTCATTGTTGTAATGTTCGTCGTTGTAGTGTTCGTTGTTGTAGTGTTCGTTTTTGTTGTGTTCGTTGTTGAAGTGTTCGTTGTTGTAGTGTAAGTTGTTGTGGTGTTCATTGTTGTAATGTTCATTGTTGTAATGTTCATTGTTGTAATGTTCATTGTTTTAGTGTTCATTGTTGTAATGTTCATTGTTGTAATGTTCATTGTTTTAGTGTTCCTTGTTGTTGTGTTCGTTGGTGTAGTGTTCGTTGTTGTAGTGTTCGTTTTTGAAACGTTCATTGTTTTAGTGTTCATTGTTGTAATGTTCATTGTTATAATGTTCATTGTTGAAGAGGTCGTTGTTTTAAGGTTCGTTGTTGTCGTGTTCATTGTTGTAATGTTCATTGTTGTAGTGTACGTTGTTGTAGTGTTCTTTGTTGTAATGTTCATTGTTGTATTGTTCGTTGTTGTAATGTTCGTTGTTGTAATGATCGGTGTTGTAGTGTTCGTTGTTGTAATGTTCATTATTGTATTGTTCGTTGTTGTGGTGTTTGTTGTTGTGGTGTTCGTTGTTGTAGTGTTCGTTGTTGTAGTGTTCATTGTTGTAGTGTTCGTTGTTGTAGTGTTCGTTGTTGTAGTGTTCTTTGTTGTATTGTTCGTTGTTGTAGTGTTCATTGTTGTAGTGTTCATTGTTGTCATGTTCGTTGTTGTATTGTTCATTGTTGTAGTGTTTGTTGTTGTAAAGTTCATTGTTGTAGTGTTCTTTGTTGTAGTGTTTGTTGTTGTAGTGTTGTTGTTGTAGTGTTTGTTGTTGTAATGTTGATTGTTGAAGTGTTCATTGTTGTAGTGTTTGTTGTTGTAATGCTTGTTTTTGTAGTGTTTGTTGTTGTAGTGTTCGTTGTTGTAGTGTTCGTTGTTGTAATGTTCATTGTTGTAGTGTTCATTGTCGTAGTGTTCGTTGTTGTAGTGTTCGTTGTTGTAGAGTACATTGTTGTAGTGATCGTTGTTGTAGTGTTCATTGTTGTGTTGTTCGTTGTTGTATTGTTCATTGTTGTAGTGTTCATTGTTGTGGTATTCGTTGTTGTATTGTTCATTATTGTAGTGCTCATTGTTTTGGTGTTCGTTACTGTTGTGTTCATTGCTGTGGTGTTCGATGTTGTAGTGTTCGTTGTTGTAGTGTTCATTGTTGTAGTGTTCGTTGTTGTAGTGTTCCTTGTTGTAGTGTTCGTTGTTGTAATGTTTATTGTTGTAATGTTCGATGTTGTGTGTTAGTTGTTGTGGTGTTCGTTGTTGTAGTGTTCGTTGTTGTAGTGTTCGTTGTTGTAGTGTTCGTTGTTGTAATGTTCGTTGTTGTAGTGTTCGTAATTGTTGTGTTCGTTCTTGTAATGTTCGTTGTTGTAGTGTTCATTGTCGTAGTGTTCGTTGTTGTAGTGTTCGTTGTTGTAGTGCACATTGTTGTAGTGATCGTTGTTATAGTGTTCATTGTTGTGTTGTTCGTTGTTGTAGTGTTCATTGTTAAAGTGTTCATTGTTTTGGTGTTCGTTGTTGTTGTGCTTATTGATGTGGTGTTCGTTGTTGTGGTGTTCATTGTTGTAGTGTTCATTGTTGTGGTGTTCGATGTTGTAGTGTTCGTTGTTGTAGTGCACATTGTTGTAGTGATCGTTGTTATAGTGTTCATTGTTGTGTTGTTCGTTGTTGTAGTGTTCATTGTTAAAGTGTTCATTGTTTTGGTGTTCGTTGTTGTTGTGCTTATTGATGTGGTGTTCGTTGTTGTGGTGTTCATTGTTGTAGTGTTCATTGTTGTGGTGTTCGATGTTGTAGTGTTCGTTGTTGTAGTGTTCATTGTTGTGGTGTTCATTGCTGCCATGTTCGTTGTTGTAATGTTCGTTGTTGTAATGTTCGTAGTTGTTGTGTTCGTTGTTGTAATGTTCGTTGTTGTAGTGTTCATTGTCGTAGTGTTCGTTGTTGTAGTGTTCGTAGTTGTAGTGTTCATTGTTGTAGTGTTTGTTGTTTTAGTGTTCGTTGTTGGAGTGTTCGTTGTCGTGGTGTTCTTTGTTGTAGTGTTCATTGTTGTAGTGTTCGTTGTTTGTAGTGTTTCGTTGTAGTGATGTTCGTTGCTGTAGTGTTCGCTGTTGTTGTCTTCATTGTTGTAATGTTCATTGTTGTAATGTTCTTTGTTTTTGTGTTCATTGTTGTAATGTTCACTGTTGAAGTGTTCGTTGTTTTAGTGTTCGTTGTTGTGGTGTTCATTGTTGTAATGTTCACTGTTGTAATGTTCATTGTTCAAGTGTTCGTTCTTGAAGTGTTCATTGTTGTAATGTTCTTTGTTATAATGTTCGTTGTTGTAATGTTCGTTATTGTAATGTTCGTTGTTGTAATGTTCGTTGTTGTAATGTTCGTTGTTGTAGTGTTCGTTGTTGTAATGTTTATTGTTGTAATGTTCGTTGTTGTGGTGTTAGTTGTTGTGGTGTTCGTTGTTGTAGTGTTCGTTGTTATAGTGTATGTTGTTGTAGTGTTCGTTGTTGTAGTGTTCGTTGTTGTAGTGTTCGTTGTTGTAATGTTCGTTGTTGTAGTGTTCGTAGTTTTTGTGTTCGTTCTTGTAATGTTCGTTGTTGTAGTGTTCATTGTCGTAGTGTTCGTTGTTGTAGTGTTCGTTGTTGTAGTGCACATTGTTGTAGTGATCGTTGTTGTAGTGTTCATTGTTGTGTTGTTCGTTGTTGTAGTGTTCATTGTTGAAGTGTTTATTGTTTTGGTGTTCGTTGTTGTTGTGTTTATTGTTGTGGTGTTCGAGGTTGTGGTGTTCATTGTTGTAGTGTTCATTGTTTTGGTGTTCGTTGTTGTGGTGTTCATTGTTGTAGTGTTCATTGTTGTGGTGTTCGATGTTGTAGTGATCATTGTTGTAATGTTCGTTGTTGTAATGTTCGTTGTTGTAATGTTCATTGTTGTAGTGTTCGTTGTTGTCGTGTTCATTGTTGTAATGTTCATTGTTGTAATGTTCACTGTTGTAGTGTACGTTGTTGTAGTGTTCATTGTTGTAATGTTCGTTGTTGTAATGTTCGTTGTTGTAATGTTCGTTGTTGTAATGATCGTTGTTGTAGTGTTCATGGTTGTAATGTTTATTGTTGTTTTGTTCGTTGTAGTGGTGTTCGTTGTTGTAGTGTTCGTTGTTGTAGTGTTCATTATTGTAATGTTCGTTGTTGTAGTGTTCGTTGTTGTAGTGTTCTTTGTTGTAGTGTTCATTGTTGTCATGCTCGTTGTTGTAATATTCGTTTTTGTAATGTTCGTTGTTGTAATGATCGTTGTTGTAGTGTTCGTTGTTGTAATGTTCATTGTTGTATTGTTCGTTGTTGTGGTGTTCGTTGTTGTGGTGTTCGTAGTTGTTGTGATCGTTGTTGTAATGCTCCTTGTTGTAGTGTTCATTGTCGTAGTTTTCGTTATTGTAGTGTTCGTTGTTGAAGTGTTCATTGTTGTAGTGTTCGTTGTTTTAGTGTTCGATGTTGTGGTGTTCGATGTTGTGGTGTTCGTTTTCTTGTTGTTCGTTGTTGTAGTGTTCGTTGTTGTTGTGTTCATTGTTATAATGTTCATTGTTGTAATGTTCATTGTTGTAATGTTCATTGTTTTAGTGTTCATTGTAGTAATGTTCGTCGTTGTAGTGTTCGTTGTTGTAGTGTCGTTTTGTTGTGTTCGTTGTTGAAGTGTTCGTTGTTGTAGTGTTCGTTGTTGTGGTGTTCATTGTTGTAATGTTCATTGTTGTAATGTTCATTGTTGTAATGTTCGTTGTTGTAGTCTTCGATGTTGTAGTGTTCCTTGTTGTTGTGTTCGTTGTTGTAGTGCTCGTTGTTGTAGTGTTCGTTTTTGAAACGTTCATTGTTGTAGTGTTCATTGTTGTAGTGTACGTTGTTGTAGTGTTCATTGTTGTAATGTTCATTGTTGTAATGTTCGTTGTTGTAATGTTCGTTGTTGAAATGATCGTTGTTGTAGTGTTCGTTGTTGTAATGTTCATTAGTGTAGTGTTCGTTGTTGTGGTGTTCGTTGTTGTGGTGTTCGTTGTTGTAGTGTTCGTTGTTGTAGTGTTCATTGTTGTAGTGTTCGTTGTTGTAGTGTTCTTTGTTGTATTGTTCGTTGTTGTAGTGTTCATTGTTGTCATGTTCGTTGTTGTATTGTTCATTGTTGTAGTGTTTGCTGTTGTAAAGTTCATTGTTGTAGTGTTTGTTGTTGTAGTGTTTGTTGTTGTAGTGTTTGTTGTTGTAGTGTTTGTTGTTGTAGTGTTTGTTGTTGTAGTGTTTGTTGTTGTAATGTTGATTGTTGAAGTGTTCATTGTTGTAGTGTTTGTTGTTGTAATACTTGTTTTTGTAGTGTTTGTTGTTGTAGTGTTCGTTGTTGTAGTGTTCGTTGTTGTAATGTTCGTTGTTGTAGTGTTCGTAGTAGTTGTGTTCGTTCTTGTAATGTTCGTTGTTGTAGTGTTCATTGTCGTAGTGTTCGTTGTTGTAGTGTTCGTTGTTGTCGTGTACATTGTTGTAGTGATCGTTGTTGTAGTGTTCATTGTTGTGTTGTTCGTTGTTGTATTGTTCATTGTTGTAGTGTTCATTGTTGTGGTATTCGTTGTTGTATTGTTCATTATTGTAGTGCTCATTGTTTTGGTGTTCGTTACTGTTGTGTTCATTGCTGTGGTGTTCGATGTTGTAGTGTTCGTTGCTGTAGTGTTCATTGTTGTAGTGTTCGTTGTTGTAGTGTTCCTTGTTGTAGTGTTCGTTGTTGTAATGTTTATTGTTGTAATGTTCGATGTTGTAATTAGTTGTTGTGGTGTTCGTTGTTGTAGTGTTCGTTGTTGTAGTGTTCGTTGTTGTAGTGTTCGTTGTTGTAGTGTTCGTTGTTGTAATGTTCGTTGTTGTAGTGTTCGAAGTTGTTGTGTTCGTTCTTGCAATGTTCGTTGTTGTAGTGTTCATTGTCGTACTGTTCGTTGTTGTAGTGTTCGTTGTTGTAGTGCACATTGTTGTAGTGATCGCTGTTATAGTGTTCATTGTTGTGTTGTTCGTTGTTGTAGTGTTCATTGTTAAAGTGTTCATTGTTTTGGTGTTCGTTGTTGTTGTGCTTATTGTTGTGGTGTTCGTTGTTGTGGTGTTCATTGTTGTAGTGTTCATTGTTGTGGTGTTCGATGTTGTAGTGTTCGTTGTTGTAGTGTTCATTGTTGTGGTGTTCGTTGTTGTAGTGTTCATTGATGTAGTGTTCGTTGTTGTAGTGTTCGTTGTTGTAGTGTTCGATGTTGTCGTGTTCGTTGACGTAGTGTTCGTTGTTGTAGTGTTCGTTGTATTAGAGTTATTTGTTGTAGTGATCGTTGTTGTAGTTTTCATTGTTGTGGTTTTCGTTGTTGTAGTGTTCATTGTTGTAGTGTTCATTGCTGCCATGTTCGTTGTTGTAATGTTCGTTGTTGTAATGTTCGTAGTTGTTGTGTTCGTTGTTGTAATGTTCGTTGTTGTAGTGTTCATTGTCTTAGTGTTCGTTGTTGTAGTGTTCGTAGTTGTAGTGTTCATTGTTGTAGTGTTTGTTGTTTTAGTGTTCGTTGTTGTAGTGTTCGTTGTCGTGGTGTTCGTTGTTGTAGTGTTCATTGTTGTAGTGTTCGTTGTTGTAGTGTTCGTTGTTGTGATGTTCGTTGCTGTAGTGTTCGCTGTTGTTGTCTTCATTGTTGTAATGTTCATTGTTGTAATGTTCTTTGTTTTTGTGTTCATTGTTGTAATGTTCACTGTTGAAGTGTTCGTTGTTTTAGTGTTCGTTGTTGTGGTGTTCATTGTTGTAATGTTCACTGTTGTAATGTTCATTGTTCAAGTGTTCGTTCTTGCAGTGTTCATTGTTGTAATGTTCTTTGTTATAATGTTCGTTGTTGTAATGTTCGTTATTGTAATGTTCGTTGTTGTAATGTTCGTTGTTGTAATGTTCATTGTTGTAGTGTTCGTTGTTGTAGTGTTTATTGTTGAAATGTTCGTTGTTGTGGTGTTAGTTGTTGTGGTGTTCGTTGTTGTAGTGTTCGTTGTTATAGTGTATGTTGTTGTAGTGTTCGTTGTTGTAGTGTTCGTTGTTGTAGTGTTCGTTGTTGTAATGTTCGTTGTTGTAGTGTTCGTAGTTGTTGTGTTCGTTCTTGTAATGTTCGTTGTTGTAGTGTTCATTGTCGTAGTGTTCGTTGTTGTAGTGTTCGTTGTTGTAGTGCACATTGTTGTAGTGTTCGTTGTTGTAGTGTTCGTTGTTGTGTTGTTCGTTGTTGTATTGTTCATTGTTGTGGTATTCGTTGTTGTATTGTTCATTATTGTAGTGCTCATTCTTTTGGTGTTCGTTGCTGTTGTGTTCATTGCTGTGGTGTTCGTTGTTGTGGTGTTCGTTGTTGTAGTGTTCATTGTTGTGGTGTTCGATGTTGTAGTGTTCGTTGTTGTAGTGTTCATTGTTGTGGTGTTCGTTGTTGTAGTGATCGATGTTGTCGTGTTCTTTGATGTAGTGTTCATTGCCGTAGTGTTCGTTGTTGTAGTGCTCGTTGTTGTAGTGTTCATTGTTGTAGTGTTCGTTGTTGTAGTGTTCGTTGTTGTGGTGTTCGTTGTCGTGGTGTTCGTTGTTGTAGTGTTCATTGTTGTAGTGTTCGTTGTTGTAGTGTTCGTTGTTGTAGTGTTCGTAGGTGTGGTGTTCGTTGTCGTGGTGTTTGTTGTTGTAGTGTTCGTTGTTGTTGTGTTCATTGTTGTAATGTTCTTTCTTTTAGTGTTCATTGTTGTAATGTTTAATGTTGTAGTGTTCGTTGTTGTAGTGTTCATTGTTGTGGTGTTCGTTGTGGTTGTGTTCATTGTTGTAATGTTCTTTGTTTTAGTGTTCATTGTTGTAATGTTTATTATTGTAGTGTTCGTTGTTCTAGTGTTCGTTGTTGTGGTGTTCATTGTTGTAATGTTCATTGTTGTAATGTTCTTTGTTGTAGTGTTTGTTGTTGTAGTGTTTGTTGTAGTGTTTGTTGTTGTAGTGTTTGTTGTTGTAGTGTTTGTTGTTGTAGTATTTGTTGTTGTAATATTGATTGTTGATGTGTTCATTGTTGTAGTGTTTGTTGTTGTAACGCTTGTTTTTGTAGTGTTTGTTGTTGTAGTTTTTGTTGTTGTAGTGTTTGTTGTTGTAGTGTTTGTTGTTGTAGTGATTGTTGTTGTAGTGCTTGTTTTTGTAGTGTTTGTTGTTGTAGTGTTCGTTGTTGTAGTGTTCGTTGTTGTAGTGTTCGTTGTTGTAGTGTTCGTTGTTGTAGTGTTCGTTGTTGCAGTGTTAATTGTTATAGTGTTCATTGTTGTAGTATTTGTTGTTGTAGTGTTCGTTGTTGTAGTGTTCATTGTTGCAGTGTTCGTTGTTGTAGTGTTCATTGTTGTAATGTTTGTTGTTGTAATGTTCATTATTGTATTGTTCATTGTTGTAATGATCATTGTTGTAGTGATCATTGATGTAGTATTTTTTGTTGTAATGTTCATTGTTGAAGTGTTCGTTCTTTTAGTGTTCGTTCTTTTGGTGTTCGTTGTTGTCGTGTTCATTGTTGTAATGTTCATTGTTGTAATGTTCATTGTTGTAGTATACGTTGTTGTAGTGTTCATTGTTGTAATGTTCGTTGTTGTAATGTTCGTTGTTGTAATGTTCGTTGTTGTAATGATCGTTGTTGTAGTGTTCGTTGTTGTAATGTTTATTGTTGTATTGTTCGTTGTTGTGGTGTTCGTTGTTGTGGTGTTCGTTGTTGTAGTGTTCGTTGTTGTAGTGTTCATTGTTGTAATGTTCGTTGTTGTAGTGTTCGTTGTAGTAGTGTTCTTTGTTGTAGTGTTCATTGTTGTGTTGTCATGCTCGTTGTTGTAATATTCGTTGTTGTAATGTTCGCTGTTGTAATGATCGTTGTTGTAGTGTTCGTTGTTGTGGTGTTCGTAGTTGTTGTGTTCGTTGTTGTAATGCTCGTTGTTGTAGTGTTCATTGTCGTAGTTTTCGTTGTTGTAGTGTTCGTTGTTGAAGTGTTCATTGTTGTAGTGTTCGTTGTTTTAGTGTTCGATGTTGTGGTGTTCGTTTTCTTGTTGTTCGTTGTTGTAGTGTTCGTTGTTGTTGTGTTCATTGTTATAATGTTCATTGTTGTAATGTTCATTGTTGTAATGTTCATTGTTTTAGTGTTCATTGTTGTAATGTTCGTCGTTGTAGTGTTCGTTGTTGTAGTGTTCGTTTTTGTTGTGTTCGTTGTTGAAGTGTTCGTTGTTGTAGTGTAAGTTGTTGTGGTGTTCATTGTTGTAATGTTCATTGTTGTAATGTTCATTGTTGTAATGTTCAATGTTTTAGTGTTCATTGTTGTAATGTTCATTGTTGTAATGTTCATTGTTTTAGTGTTCCTTGTTGTTGTGTTCGTTGGTGTAGTGTTCGTTGTTGTAGTGTTCGTTTTTGAAACGTTCATTGTTGTAGTGTTCATTGTTGTAATGTTCATTGTTGTAATGTTCATTGTTGAAGAGGTCGTTGTTTTAAGGTTCGTTGTTGTCGTGTTCATTGTTGTAATGTTCATTGTTGTAGTGTAAGTTGTTGTAGTGTTCTTTGTTGTAATGTTCATTGTTGTAATGTTCGATGTTGTAATGTTCGTTGTTGTAATGATCGTTGTTGTAGTGTTCGTTGTTGTAATGGTCATTATTGTATTGTTCGTTGTTGTGGTGTTCGTTGTTGTGGTGTTCGTTGTTGTAGTGTTCGTTGTTGTAGTGTTCATTGTTGTAGTGTTCGTTGTTGTAGTGTTCGTTGTTGTAGTGTTCTTTGTTGTATTGTTCGTTGTTGTAGTGTTCATTGTTGTAGTGTTCATTGTTGTCATGTTCGTTGTTGTATTGTTCATTGTTGTAGTGTTTGTTGTTGTAAAGTTCATTGTTGTAGTGTTCTTTGTTGTAGTGTTTGTTGTTGTAGTGTTTGTTGTTGTAATGTTGATTGTTGAAGTGTTCATTGTTGTAGTGTTTGTTGTTGTAATGCTTGTTTTTGTAGTGTTTGTTGTTGTAGTGTTCGTTGTTGAAGTGTTCGTTGTTGTAATGTTCATTGTTGTAGTGTTCGTTGTCGTAGTGTTCGTGTTGTAGTGTTCGTTGTTGTAGAGTACATTGTTGTAGTGATCGTTGTTGTAGTGTTCATTGTTGTGTTGTTCGTTGTTGTATTGTTCATTGTTGTAGTGTTCATTGTTGTGTATTCGTTGTTGTATTGTTCATTATTGTAGTGCTCATTGTTTGGTGTTCGTTACTGTTGTGTTCATTGCTGTGGTGTTCGATGTTGTAGTGTTCGTTGTTGTAGTGTTCATTGTTGTAGTGTTCGTTGTTGTAGTGTTCCTTGTTGTAGTGTTCGTTGTTGTAATGTTTATTGTTGTAATGTTCGTTGTTGTGGTGTTAGTTGTTGTGGTGTTCGTTGTTGTAGTGTTCGTTGTTGTAGTGTTCGTTGTTGTAGTGTTCGTTGTTGTAGTGTTCGTTGTTGTAGTGTTCGTTGTTGTAATGTTCGTTGTTGTAGTGTTCGTAGTTGTTGTGTTCGTTCTTGTAATGTTCGTTGTTGTAGTGTTAATTGTCGTAGTGTTCGTTGTTGTAGTGTTCGTTGTTGTAGTGCACATTGTTGTAGTGATCGTTGTTATAGTGTTCATTGTTGTGTTGTTCGTTGTTGTAGTGTTCATTGTTAAAGTGTTCATTGTTTTGGTGTTCGTTGTTGTTGTGCTTATTGTTGTGGTGTTCGTTGTTGTGGTGTTCATTGTTGTAGTGTTCATTGTTGTAGTGTTCGATGTTGTAGTGTTCGTTGTTGTAGTGTTCATTGTTGTGGTGTTCGTTGTTGTAGTGTTCATTGTTGTAGTGTTCGTTGTTGTAGTGTTCGTTGTTGTAGTGTTCGATGTTGTCGTGTTCGTTGATGTAGTGTTCGTTGTTGTAGTGTTCGTTGTTGTAGTGTTCATTGTTGTAGTGTTCGTTGTTGTAGTGTTCTTTGTTGTATTGTTCGTTGTTGTAGTGTTCATTGTTGTCATGTTCGTTGTTGTATTGTTCATTATTGTAGTGTTTGCTGTTGTAAAGTTCATTGTTGTAGTGTTTGTTGTTGTAGTGTTTGTTGTTGTAGTGTTTGTTGTTGTAGTGTTTGTTGTTGTAGTGTTTGTTGTTGTAGTGTTTGTTGTTGTAGTGTTTGTTGTTGTAATGTTGATTGTTGAAGTGTTCATTGTTGTAGTGTTTGTTGTTGTAATACTTGTTTTTGTAGTGTTTGTTGTTGTAGTGTTCGTTGTTTTAGTGTTCGTTGTTGTAATGTTCGTTGTTGTAGTGTTCGTAGTAGTTGTGTTCGTTCTTGTAATGTTCGTTGTTGTAGTGTTCATTGTCGTAGTGTTCGTTGTTGTAGTGTTCGTTGTTGTCGTGTACATTGTTGTAGTGATCGCTGTTGTAGTGTTCATTGTTGTGTTGTTCGTTGTTGTATTGTTCATTGTTGTAGTGTTCATTGTTGTGGTATTCGTTGTTGTATTGTTCATTATTGTAGTGCTCATTCTTTTGGTGTTCGTTGCTGTTGTGTTCATTGCTATGGTGTTCGTTGTTGTGGTGTTCGTTGTTGTAGTGTTCATTGTTGTGGTGTTCGATGTTGTAGTGTTCGTTGTTGTAGTGTTCATTGTTGTGGTGTTCGTTGTTGTAGTGTTCATTGTTGTAGTGTTCGTTGTTGTAGTGTTCGATGTTGTCGTGTTCTTTGATGTAGTGTTCATTGCCGTAGTGTTCGTTGTTGTAGTGTTCATTGTTGTAATGTTCATTGTTGTAGTATACGTTGTTGTAGTGTTCATTGTTGTAATGTTCGTTGTTGTAATGTTCGTTGTTGTAATGTTCGTTGTTGTAATGATCGTTGTTGTAGTGTTCGTTGTTGTAATGTTTATTGTTGTATTGTTCGTTGTTGTGGTGTTCGTTGTTGTGGTGTTCGTTGTTGTAGTGTTCGTTGTTGTAGTGTTCATTGTTGTAATGTTCGTTGTTGTAGTGTTCGTTGTTGTAGTGTTCTTTGTTGTAGTGTTCATTGTTGTGTTGTCATGCTCATTGTTGTAATATTCGTTGTTGTAATGTTCGCTGTTGTAATGATCATTGTTGTAGTGTTCGTTGTTGTGGTGTTCATAGTTGTTGTGTTCGTTGTTGTAATGCTCGTTGTTGTAGTGTTCATTGTCGTAGTTTTCGTTGTTGTAGTGTTCGTTGTTGAAGTGTTCATTGTTGTAGTGTTCGTTGTTTTAGTGTTCGATGTTGTGGTGTTCGTTTTCTTGTTGTTCGTTGTTGTAGTGTTCGTTGTTGTTGTGTTCATGTTATAATGTTCATTGTTGTAATGTTCATTGTTGTAATGTTCATTGTTTTAGTGTTCATTGTTGTAATGTTCGTCGTTGTAGTGTTCGTTGTTGTAGTGTTCGTTTTTGTTGTGTTCGTTGTTGAAGTGTTCGTTGTTGTAGTGTAAGTTGTTGTGGTGTTCATTGTTGTAATGTTCATTGTTGTAATGTTCATTGTTGTAATGTTCATTGTTTTAGTGTTCATTGTTGTAATGTTCATTGTTGTAATGTTCATTGTTTTAGTGTTCCTTGTTGTTGTGTTCGTTGGTGTAGTGTTCGTTGTTGTAGTGTTCGTTTTTGAAACGTTCATTGTTTTAGTGTTCATTGTTGTAATGTTCATTGTTATAATGTTCATTGTTGAAGAGGTCGTTGTTTTAAGGTTCGTTGTTGTCGTGTTCATTGTTGTAATGTTCATTGTTGTAGTGTACGTTGTTGTAGTGTTCTTTGTTGTAATGTTCATTGTTGTATTGTTCGTTGTTGTAATGTTCGTTGTTGTAATGATCGGTGTTGTAGTGTTCGTTGTTGTAATGTTCATTATTGTATTGTTCGTTGTTGTGGTGTTTGTTGTTGTGGTGTTCGTTGTTGTAGTGTTCGTTGTTGTAGTGTTCATTGTTGTAGTGTTCGTTGTTGTAGTGTTCGTTGTTGTAGTGTTCTTTGTTGTATTGTTCGTTGTTGTAGTGTTCATTGTTGTAGTGTTCATTGTTGTCATGTTCGTTGTTGTATTGTTCATTGTTGTAGTGTTTGTTGTTGTAAAGTTCATTGTTGTAGTGTTCTTTGTTGTAGTGTTTGTTGTTGTAGTGTTTGTTGTTGTAGTGTTTGTTGTTGTAATGTTGATTGTTGAAGTGTTCATTGTTGTAGTGTTTGTTGTTGTAATGCTTGTTTTTGTAGTGTTTGTTGTTGTAGTGTTCGTTGTTGTAGTGTTCGTTGTTGTAATGTTCATTGTTGTAGTGTTCATTGTCGTAGTGTTCGTTGTTGTAGTGTTCGTTGTTGTAGAGTACATTGTTGTAGTGATCGTTGTTGTAGTGTTCATTGTTGTGTTGTTCGTTGTTGTATTGTTCATTGTTGTAGTGTTCATTGTTGTGGTATTCGTTGTTGTATTGTTCATTATTGTAGTGCTCATTGTTTTGGTGTTCGTTACTGTTGTGTTCATTGCTGTGGTGTTCGATGTTGTAGTGTTCGTTGTTGTAGTGTTCATTGTTGTAGTGTTCGTTGTTGTAGTGTTCCTTGTTGTAGTGTTCGTTGTTGTAATGTTTATTGTTGTAATGTTCGATGTTGTGGTGTTAGTTGTTGTGGTGTTCGTTGTTGTAGTGTTCGTTGTTGTAGTGTTCGTTGTTGTAGTGTTCGTTGTTGTAATGTTCGTTGTTGTAGTGTTCGTAATTGTTGTGTTCGTTCTTGTAATGTTCGTTGTTGTAGTGTTCATTGTCGTAGTGTTCGTTGTTGTAGTGTTCGTTGTTGTAGTGCACATTGTTGTAGTGATCGTTGTTATAGTGTTCATTGTTGTGTTGTTCGTTGTTGTAGTGTTCATTGTTAAAGTGTTCATTGTTTTGGTGTTCGTTGTTGTTGTGCTTATTGATGTGGTGTTCGTTGTTGTGGTGTTCATTGTTGTAGTGTTCATTGTTGTGGTGTTCGATGTTGTAGTGTTCGTTGTTGTAGTGTTCATTGTTGTGGTGTTCGTTGTTGTAGTGTTCATTGTTGTAGTGTTCGTTGTTGTAGTGTTCGTTGTTGTAGTGTTCGATGTTGTCGTGTTCGTTGATGTAGTGTTCGTTGTTGTAGTGTTCGTTGTATTAGAGTTATTTGTTGTAGTGATCGTTGTTGTAGTTTTCATTGTTGTGGTTTTCGTTGTTGTAGTGTTCATTGTTGTAGTGTTCATTGCTGCCATGTTGGTTGTTGTAATGTTCGTTGTTGTAATGTTCGTAGTTGTTGTGTTCGTTGTTGTAATGTTCGTTGTTGTAGTGTTCATTGTCGTAGTGTTCGTTGTTGTAGTGTTCATTGTTGTAGTGTTTGTTGTTTTAGTGTTCGTTGTTGGAGTGTTCGTTGTCGTGGTGTTCTTTGTTGTAGTGTTCATTGTTGTAGTGTTCGTTGTTGTAGTGTTCGTTGTTGTGATGTTCGTTGCTGTAGTGTTCGCTGTTGTTGTCTTCATTGTTGTAATGTTCATTGTTGTAATGTTCTTTGTTTTTGTGTTCATTGTTGTAATGTTCACTGTTGAAGTGTTCGTTGTTTTAGTGTTCGTTGTTGTGGTGTTCATTGTTGTAATGTTCACTGTTGTAATGTTCATTGTTCAAGTGTTCGTTCTTGAAGTGTTCATTGTTGTAATGTTCTTTGTTATAATGTTCGTTGTTGTAATGTTCGTTATTGTAATGTTCGTTGTTGTAATGTTCGTTGTTGTAATGTTCGTTGTTGTAGTGTTCGTTGTTGTAATGTTTATTGTTGTAATGTTCGTTGTTGTGGTGTTAGTTGTTGTGGTGTTCGTTGTTGTAGTGTTCGTTGTTATAGTGTATGTTGTTGTAGTGTTCGTTGTTGTAGTGTTCGTTGTTGTAGTGTTCGTTGTTGTAATGTTCGTTGTTGTAGTGTTCGTAGTTTTTGTGTTCGTTCTTGTAATGTTCGTTGTTGTAGTGTTCATTGTCGTAGTGTTCGTTGTTGTAGTGTTCGTTGTTGTAGTGCACATTGTTGTAGTGATCGTTGTTGTAGTGTTCATTGTTGTGTTGTTCGTTGTTGTAGTGTTCATTGTTGAAGTGTTTATTGTTTTGGTGTTCGTTGTTGTTGTGTTTATTGTTGTGGTGTTCGAGGTTGTGGTGTTCATTGTTGTAGTGTTCATTGTTTTGGTGTTCGTTGTTGTGGTGTTCATTGTTGTAGTGTTCATTGTTGTGGTGTTCGATGTTGTAGTGATCATTGTTGTAATGTTCGTTGTTGTAATGTTCGTTGTTGTAATGTTCATTGTTGTAGTGTTCGTTGTTGTCGTGTTCATTGTTGTAATGTTCATTGTTGTAATGTTCACTGTTGTAGTGTACGTTGTTGTAGTGTTCATTGTTGTAATGTTCGTTGTTGTAATGTTCGTTGTTGTAATGTTCGTTGTTGTAATGATCGTTGTTGTAGTGTTCATGGTTGTAATGTTTATTGTTGTTTTGTTCGTTGTAGTGGTGTTCGTTGTTGTAGTGTTCGTTGTTGTAGTGTTCATTATTGTAATGTTCGTTGTTGTAGTGTTCGTTGTTGTAGTGTTCTTTGTTGTAGTGTTCATTGTTGTCATGCTCGTTGTTGTAATATTCGTTTTTGTAATGTTCGTTGTTGTAATGATCGTTGTTGTAGTGTTCGTTGTTGTAATGTTCATTGTTGTATTGTTCGTTGTTGTGGTGTTCGTTGTTGTGGTGTTCGTAGTTGTTGTGTTCGTTGTTGTAATGCTCCTTGTTGTAGTGTTCATTGTCGTAGTTTTCGTTATTGTAGTGTTCGTTGTTGAAGTGTTCATTGTTGTAGTGTTCGTTGTTTTAGTGTTCGATGTTGTGGTGTTCGATGTTGTGGTGTTCGTTTTCTTGTTGTTCGTTGTTGTAGTGTTCGTTGTTGTTGTGTTCATTGTTATAATGTTCATTGTTGTAATGTTCATTGTTGTAATGTTCATTGTTTTAGTGTTCATTGTAGTAATGTTCGTCGTTGTAGTGTTCGTTGTTGTAGTGTTCGTTTTTGTTGTGTTCGTTGTTGAAGTGTTCGTTGTTGTAGTGTTCGTTGTTGTGGTGTTCATTGTTGTAATGTTCATTGTTGTAATGTTCATTGTTGTAATGTTCGTTGTTGTAGTCTTCGATGTTGTAGTGTTCCTTGTTGTTGTGTTCGTTGTTGTAGTGCTCGTTGTTGTAGTGTTCGTTTTTGAAACGTTCATTGTTGTAGTGTTCATTGTTGTAGTGTACGTTGTTGTAGTGTTCATTGTTGTAATGTTCATTGTTGTAATGTTCGTTGTTGTAATGTTCGTTGTTGAAATGATCGTTGTTGTAGTGTTCGTTGTTGTAATGTTCATTAGTGTAGTGTTCGTTGTTGTGGTGTTCGTTGTTGTGGTGTTCGTTGTTGTAGTGTTCGTTGTTGTAGTGTTCATTGTTGTAGTGTTCGTTGTTGTAGTGTTCTTTGTTGTATTGTTCGTTGTTGTAGTGTTCATTGTTGTCATGTTCGTTGTTGTATTGTTCATTGTTGTAGTGTTTGCTGTTGTAAAGTTCATTGTTGTAGTGTTTGTTCTTGTAGTGTTTGTTGTTGTAGTGTTTGTTGTTGTAGTGTTTGTTGTTGTAGTGTTTGTTGTTGTAGTGTTTGTTGTTGTAGTGTTTGTTGTTGTAATGTTGATTGTTGAAGTGTTCATTGTTGTAGTGTTTGTTGTTGTAATACTTGTTTTTGTAGTGTTTGTTGTTGTAGTGTTCGTTGTTGTAGTGTTCGTTGTTGTAATGTTCGTTGTTGTAGTGTTCGTAGTAGTTGTGTTCGTTCTTGTAATGTTCGTTGTTGTAGTGTTCATTGTCGTAGTGTTCGTTGTTGTAGTGTTCGTTGTTGTCGTGTACATTGTTGTAGTGATCGTTGTTGTAGTGTTCATTGTTGTGTTGTTCGTTGTTGTATTGTTCATTGTTGTAGTGTTCATTGTTGTGGTATTCGTTGTTGTATTGTTCATTATTGTAGTGCTCATTGTTTTGGTGTTCGTTACTGTTGTGTTCATTGCTGTGGTGTTCGATGTTGTAGTGTTCGTTGCTGTAGTGTTCATTGTTGTAGTGTTCGTTGTTGTAGTGTTCCTTGTTGTAGTGTTCGTTGTTGTAATGTTTATTGTTGTAATGTTCGATGTTGTAATTAGTTGTTGTGGTGTTCGTTGTTGTAGTGTTCGTTGTTGTAGTGTTCGTTGTTGTAGTGTTCGTTGTTGTAGTGTTCGTTGTTGTAATGTTCGTTGTTGTAGTGTTCGTAGTTGTTGTGTTCGTTCTTGCAATGTTCGTTGTTGTAGTGTTCATTGTCGTACTGTTCGTTGTTGTAGTGTTCGTTGTTGTAGTGCACATTGTTGTAGTGATCGCTTGTTATAGTGTTCATTGTTGTGTTGTTCGTTGTTGTAGTGTTCATTGTTAAAGTGTTCATTGTTTTGGTGTTCGTTGTTGTTGTGCTTATTGTTGTGGTGTTCGTTGTTGTGGTGTTCATTGTTGTAGTGTTCATTGTTGTGGTGTTCGATGTTGTAGTGTTCGTTGTTGTAGTGTTCATTGTTGTGGTGTTCGTTGTTGTAGTGTTCATTGATGTAGTGTTCGTTGTTGTAGTGTTCGTTGTTGTAGTGTTCGATGTTGTCGTGTTCGTTGACGTAGTGTTCGTTGTTGTAGTGTTCGTTGTATTAGAGTTATTTGTTGTAGTGATCGTTGTTGTAGTTTTCATTGTTGTGGTTTTCGTTGTTGTAGTGTTCATTGTTGTAGTGTTCATTGCTGCCATGTTCGTTGTTGTAATGTTCGTTGTTGTAATGTTCGTAGTTGTTGTGTTCGTTGTTGTAATGTTCGTTGTTGTAGTGTTCATTGTCTTAGTGTTCGTTGTTGTAGTGTTCGTAGTTGTAGTGTTCATTGTTGTAGTGTTTGTTGTTTTAGTGTTCGTTGTTGTAGTGTTCGTTGTCGTGGTGTTCGTTGTTGTAGTGTTCATTGTTGTAGTGTTCGTTGTTGTAGTGTTCGTTGTTGTGATGTTCGTTGCTGTAGTGTTCGCTGTTGTTGTCTTCATTGTTGTAATGTTCATTGTTGTAATGTTCTTTGTTTTTGTGTTCATTGTTGTAATGTTCACTGTTGAAGTGTTCGTTGTTTTAGTGTTCGTTGTTGTGGTGTTCATTGTTGTAATGTTCACTGTTGTAATGTTCATTGTTCAAGTGTTCGTTCTTGCAGTGTTCATTGTTGTAATGTTCTTTGTTATAATGTTCGTTGTTGTAATGTTCGTTATTGTAATGTTCGTTGTTGTAATGTTCGTTGTTGTAATGTTCATTGTTGTAGTGTTCGTTGTTGTAGTGTTTATTGTTGAAATGTTCGTTGTTGTGGTGTTAGTTGTTGTGGTGTTCGTTGTTGTAGTGTTCGTTGTTATAGTGTATGTTGTTGTAGTGTTCGTTGTTGTAGTGTTCGTTGTTGTAGTGTTCGTTGTTGTAATGTTCGTTGTTGTAGTGTTCGTAGTTGTTGTGTTCGTTCTTGTAATGTTCGTTGTTGTAGTGTTCATTGTCGTAGTGTTCGTTGTTGTAGTGTTCGTTGTTGTAGTGCACATTGTTGTAGTGATCGTTGTTGTAGTGTTCATTGTTGTGTTGTTCGTTGTTGTAGTGTTCATTGTTGAAGTGTTTATTGTTTTGGTGTTCGTTGTTGTTGTGTTTATTGTTGTGGTGTTCGAGGTTGTGGGTGTTCATTGTTGTAGTGTTCATTGTTGTGGTGTTCGTTGTTGTGGTGTTCATTGTTGTAGTGTTCATTGTTGTGGTGTTCGATGTTGTAGTGATCATTGTTGTAATGTTCGTTGTTGTAATGTTCGTTGTTGTAATGTTCATTTTTGTAGTGTTCGTTGTTGTCGTGTTCATTGTTGTAATGTTCATTGTTGTAATGTTCACTGTTGTAGTGTACGTTGTTGTAGTGTTCATTGTTGTAATGTTCGTTGTTGTAATGTTCGTTGTTGTAATGTTCGTTGTTGTAATGATCGTTGTTGTAGTGTTCATGGTTGTAATGTTTATTGTTGTTTTGTTCGTTGTAGTGGTGTTCGTTGTTGTGGTGTTCGTTGTTGTAGTGTTCGTTTGTTGTAGTGTTCATTATTGTAATGTTCGTTGTTGTAGTGTTCGTTGTTGTAGTGTTCTTTGTTGTAGTGTTCATTGTTGTCATGCTCGTTGTTGTAATATTCGTTGTTGTAATGTTCGTTGTTGTAATGATCGTTGTTGTAGTGTTCGTTGTTGTAATGTTCATTGTTGTATTGTTCGTTGTTGTGTTGTTCGTTGATGTGGTGTTCGTAGTTGTTGTGTTCGTTGTTGTAATGCTCCTTGTTGTAGTGTTCATTGTCGTAGTTTTCGTTATTGTAGTGTTCGTTGTTGAAGTGTTCATTGTTGTAGTGTTCGTTGTTTTAGTGTTCGATGTTGTGGTGTTCGATGTTGTGGTGTTCGTTTTCTTGTTGTTCGTTGTTGAAGTGTTCGTTGTTGTTGTGTTCATTGTTATAATGTTCATTGTTGTAATGTTCATTGTTGTAATGTTCATTGTTTTAGTGTTCATTGTAGTAATGTTCGTCGTTGTAGTGTTCGTTGTTGTAGTGTTCGTTTTTGTTGTGTTCGTTGTTGAAGTTTTCGTTGTTGTAGTGTTCGTTGTTGTGGTGTTCATTGTTGTAATGTTCATTGTTGTAATGTTCATTGTTGTAATGTTCGTTGTTGTAGTCTTCGATGTTGTAGTGTTCCTTGTTGTTGTGTTCGTTGTTGTAGTGCTCGTTGTTGTAGTGTTCGTTTTTGAAACGTTCATTGTTGTAGTGTTCATTGTTGTAGTGTACGTTGTTGTAGTGTTCATTGTTGTAATGTTCATTGTTGTAATGTTCGTTGTTGTAATGTTCGTTGTTGAAATGATCGTTGTTGTAGTGTTCGTTGTTGTAATGTTCATTAGTGTAGTGTTCGTTGTTGTGGTGTTCGTTG
>NW_027190578.1:0-32710 GCF_040958095.1 Procambarus clarkii
CCCCTCATGCAAAATAGGTGAGTACACACACACACACACGCGAACTAGTAGCCAACTGTCTAAATGGAGAGAGTTTATTGGTTGTAATTCTTAAGGTCCTCGTTCGAATCCCGGTTGACGCAAGAGGAAATCGGCAGATATTCTTTAACCTGATTCACCTGTTCACCTAGCACAAATGTATCCATCAATGTAGCCCTTTATTTATCTATTTATAATTGTCAATCCATCAATCTATCTTCCCATAAACCAACAATTTTTCATTATATACATCTATCTTACTATGTATCCGTCCATCTACTCGACTGTTTATCCATCCATCTACTCATCTGTCTTTTCATCCATCAACTCATCTATGGATCCGTCTATCCGTCAATGTATATATTTATCAATCAACGTATCCATCCATATATCTATCTATTACTATTTATATCTATCTCTCTATCTATTTGTATCCGACGATCCTACTAACTCATTTTCCATTAATCTATCCATTTATCATTCTACTTATCTATCAATCTATTTATTCATCTACTTCTCTTTCCATCTATCCATCTACTCATCTATCTAACCATTAATCTATCTACATACTCCCCACTCCGTCTCCTATCGTTTTCCCAAACTCCCTCCTCCCGTACCGGCTCCTTCTTTTTTCCACCCTCCCGTAACCCTGCTCATCCTCCCTCCTTCTGCCCTTCCCATACCCGCCCCTATTCCATCCCGCCCTTCCCATCGTCTTAACTCTCGGGGCAGTTCTTTACCTTCGTTCTCACTCCTTCCGCCGTTTCTCACTCTCGCCCTCCTTACTGTCTTCCTTCCCTCCCTCCCTCCCGCTGCTAGTCCTTCCCTTCTTACCCTTCCCGTAGTCCTCCCTCCCAGCACCAGTCCTTCCATCGTCCTCTTACCTCCCCCAGTACCTCCTTCACTCCCTCTTCATCCCTCTTTCACCTCACCTACACCTCTTCTCCTGTTCTCCCTCTTTATACCACCTCTAAATCTCCCGCCCCCCCCACCGGCTTTGTACCTCTTCCCTCTTACAAAAATTAGGATCAATAGGACCAAAATTAAACTACTTTATGTGTTTAATTTAAGGAAATCATTTTTTCTGATTACGAAAAAGTCTTCAACCATCTCCAGTAATAATTCACAATTAACCTTAATTGAATCAACAGGGAGAGAGGGGGGGAGGGGTGAGAATAAATAATAATTATTCCAAAATACTTTAACTAATGTCTACACCTACCATCCTATGTCCGTTCCCTACCTCAGACCATTTCCCCTCTAATTTGGTAAAAATAAGCCTTAATAATATAATAATAAATATATTCAAAAAAATCTGTGGATAGCTACAGCCTCCAGCATATATATATATATATATATATATATATATATATATATATATATATATATATATATATATATATATATATATATATATATATATATATATATATATATATATATATATAAGCCCATAAGCAATCCAGTTGGGATCGCCCCATTGCCGACAAAGTAGCTCCAACATTACTGTAAGCTGCGACAACACCACATGATACTGCCCGACTTAGAGCTGTAGCAGCTCCCCATGCAGAGGACTTGCTATTAGCAACCCCCAATATCAGCTACTAGCACTCGTCTCACCACAGGCCCTCTGAATGGCTGTGGCTCTCCGCCTCACTGCCCGAATCCACACCGAATACAGGGGTTTTGGTGGCGAGGCAGTGGCCGACAGGTACGGACGACATGGCCTTCTCTGCCAAAGGACAGGAGGATGGCATGCAAGACACTGCGATGTTAACGACATTATAAAGAGAAGCCTTATCACGGAAGGTTGTCCAGCAGAGAGAGAGTCCCGTTCCGTATTGCCCCGCAACTCTGATGAGCCTGTTGGTCGCCCAGATGGGATCACGGTGAACCCCTGGAAGAATGGTAGACAGTTATTGTGGGACTACACTTGCGTTTCAACTTTAGGCAACACCTATGTTAACTTCAGTGCTGCTCAGGCAGGAGGTGCTGCCAATCACTGGGAAGCAGCCAAGTCACATAAAAACGGAGACCTTGATCACTACTACAATTTTGTCCCCATTGCCTCAGAGACACTTGGTGCCTGGGGTAAAAGTGCTGCAAGTTTTTTGAAGGAGCTGGGGTCGAAGCTAATTGAAACAACTAGAGACCCTACAGCCGTCAGTTTTCTCTTTCAGCGCCTTAGTGTGGAGATCCAGAGAGGAATGGCTCACAGCATCCATGCTTCCTGCCCGCAATCCAAGGAGCTGGATGAGTTTGGGGGTTGTAATATAAATATTATGATTAAATTGTATTTATTTTTTCGTTTCGTTGCCTTATTTATCATTAATTTTTAAATTTTCGGTATAAAAATTTATTTTTGTGTCTATGGATGTCTGTCTGTGTGTTTGTTTGAGTGTCCCTGTGAGTGTTTGGGGGAGTGTTTGTCCGGTTATACCTGTGGGTCCACGAGGCCATCTGTGTCCCCTCAGATGGTCTCCCTTATCACAGTTTTTGTGTATAGATGTGTGTCTGTGTGAGTGTTCGGGTGAGTGTGTGTCCGGTTATACCTGTGAGTCCACGAGGCCATCTGTGTCCCCTCAGATGGTCTTCTTTATCACAGTTTGTGTCTATGGATGCAGGCGATGAGTCACAATAACGCGGCTAAAGTATGTTGACCAGACCACACACTAGAAGGTGAAGGAACGACGACGTTTCGGTAAGTCCTTGACCATTCTCAAGTCGACTGAGAATGTGTCTATGAATGTGTGTCTGGGTGAGTGTCCCTGTGAGTGTCCGGGTGAGTGTGTGTGTTCGGGTATACCTGTGGGTCCACGAGGCAATCTGTGTTCCCTCAGATGGTCTTCCTTATTACAGTTTGTGTCTATGGATGTGTGTCTGAGTGAGTGTCCCTGTGAGTGTCCTGGTGAGTGTGTGTGTGTGTGTGTGTGTGTGTATGTGTGTGTGTGTGTGTGTGTGAGTGTCCGGGTTTATGTGTAGTTTGGTTTCTGGAACCATTTGTGTCCCTCCCTTCAACTCTTTTCCCTTATTCCCACCGTGGGTTCGAATCCCAGGTGATTAGACCTGCCCTAGGTCAATGGATCCAAGGTATCCGTCCGTGGTCCCAACGGATTTCACCTCTTCCCTACTTTACTAGGAGTCAGGCTAATTCCAGCTATCCAGAGAACCTTTCGATACAGAGGCAGCTACAGGAGGGGACCACATAAATTAGTGCCCTGTAGTTACGTAACCGTTCCGACAGGCTCGATCGCAATCTATCCAGATGAGAACACGTTCTCATCCGACTAGACCACGCTGGAGTCGCTGTTTGTCTCAAATTTGGACCCTTTATTTATAGTTAGTATTTTTGGTGTATTAATTGATGTGTATTAATTTGTTAATGACTTAGGTAGAGTGATTTGGGGGGAGAGAGGGGGGGTTGGCGTGTGTAGTGTATTATACGAGATCGTGCTTGGGTTAGTATTCACCATCAACTATTACTAACTTGTAACTAACACAAATTTTTCCACACACTCCGGACCAAAGAGCCAGAGCTCAACCCCCGCAAGTACAACTAGGTGAGTACACACACACACACACACACACACACACACACACACACAGAGGAAGCAGCCCATAACAGCTGTTTAAATCCCTGGTACCTATTTACTGCTAGGTAACAGGAACAACAGGTGAAAGAAACTGCCCAGTTTCGTTTCTGCCATCACCGGAGGATCGAACACGGACGCTAGGATTACGAGTTGAGAGCGCTGTCTACTCAGCTGTCAGGCCCCGTAGTGCGTGTACTCGTCAAAAACATAATTTGGGAGAGGTTAGGGGAAAGGAATGATGCTTCCTGGGTTGGGGAATTGGTGTGGGGTTAGTCACTCGGTGGCCTTGGACCTGTGGGGGAGGGGGCCGAGGGGGTTGCCAGTTATGAATTTAATGATTGAATTTGTTAAGATAGGGTATTTATGTAAAAGACGCTGTGAAGAGATAGTAACAAAAGTGTTCCTGACTGCTGTAAGGTAGTGAGTAACTGTCTTGTATGTTAGAAAAATGAATGCTTACTAGACAATTACTTTTTCTTTGAAAACATTTTTTTGGAAAATAAATACAAGTTATTTTGTAAACAAAATATGATTATTTTCCTTTAATAAACACACATGAGCACAAATGGTCCTCGGGAGTCAGAGAGATTGAGAATGAACAGCAAAATAGTAACAAAAAATGAGACGATGATGGGATACTATTTAATTCAAACATAAACCTGTTAAGTATGTAAATTACAGTACCACTAAACACGCGTACACGTACATATGTCAATCAATTTACATAAATAAACATTCACTAATATGTTCCTTTAACAATGGACAGATAGATAATTACCATACACGTGTCAGTCCAATTGCAGGTACACATAGACACACATAGCTGCACTTGTCTGTCGCTCCTGACAATAGTAAACATGTAACAAAAAATGTGACAATGATGGGACACTATGTCATTCAAACGTACACACGCTAACATTATAAATTACAGTAACACTAAACACGCGTACATGTATATATGTCATTCAATTTACATAAAAAAAACATTCACTAATATGTTCCTTTTACAATTAACACACAGATAATTACCGTACACATGTCAGTCCAATTGCAGGTACACATAAACACACATAGCTGCACTTGTCTGTCGCTCCTGACAATAGTATACATAGGTATACACACAAAACAGTCCTTTATCAACTAATGTGTGTGTGTGTGTGTATTTATTCCTTGTATTTATTATTTGTGTCTGCAAAATCGAGTTATTAGCTCTTGGACCCCGCCTTTCTAACAAATGTATTTTTCCTCTTTTATATCAACTACATTTATTTCTCACTAACACACACGCATACACACACCACACACAGTGGAAACAGGAGGCCAGACACAGGATACAGAATAGGAGATGAAGAACTTAATGAAACGGACTGAGAGAAAGATCTAGGAGTTGATATCACACCAAACCTGTCTCCTGAAGCATACATAAAAAGAATAACGTCTGCGGCATATGCGAGACTGCCTAACATCAGAACAGCCTTCAGGAATCTGTGTAAGGAATCATTCAGAATCTTGTACACCACATATGTAAGACCAATCCTGGAGTATGCGGCCCCAGCATGGAGTCCGTATCTTGTCAAGCAGAAGATGAAGCAGGAAAAAGTCCAAAGGTATGCCACTAGACTAGTCCCAGAACTAAGAGGCATGAGTTACGAGGAAAGGCTGCGGGAAATGCACCTTACGGCACTGGAAGACAGAAGAGTAAGGGGAGACATGATCACAACCTACACAACCCTCAGAGGAATCGACCGGGTAAACAAGGATAAACTATTCAACACTGGTGGGACGCAAACAAGGGGACACAGGTGGAAACTGAGTACCCACATGAGCCACAGAGACGTTAGAAGTAACTTTTTCAGTGTCAGAGTAGTTAACGGATGGAATGCATTAAGCAGTGATGTGGTGGAGGCTGACTCCATACACAGTTTCAAATGTAGATATGATTGAGCCCAGTAGGCTCAGGAATCTGTACACCAGTTGATTGACAGTTGAGAGGTGGGACCAAAGAACCATAGCTCAACCCCCGCATGCACAAATAGGTGAGTACACACACACACACACGCGAACTAGTAGCCAACTGTCTAAATGGAGAGAGTTTATTGGTTGTAATTCTTAAGGTCCTCGTTCGAATCCCGGTTGACGCAAGAGGAAATCGGCAGATATTCTTTAACCTGATTCACCTGTTCACCTAGCACAAATGTATCCATCAATGTAGCCCTTTATTTATCTATTTATAATTGTCAATCCATCAATCTATCTTCCCATAAACCAACAATTTTTCATTATATACATCTATCTTACTATGTATCCGTCCATCTACTCGACTGTTTATCCATCCATCTACTCATCTGTCTTTTCATCCATCAACTCATCTATGGATCCGTCTATCCGTCAATGTATATATTTATCAATCAACGTATCCATCCATATATCTATCTATTACTATTTATATCTATCTCTCTATCTATTTGTATCCGACGATCCTACTAACTCATTTTCCATTAATCTATCCATTTATCATTCTACTTATCTATCAATCTATTTATTCATCTACTTCTCTTTCCATCTATCCATCTACTCATCTATCTAACCATTAATCTATCTACATACTCCCCACTCCGTCTCCTATCGTTTTCCCAAACTCCCTCCTCCCGTACCGGCTCCTTCTTTTTTCCACCCTCCCGTAACCCTGCTCATCCTCCCTCCTTCTGCCCTTCCCATACCCGCCCCTATTCCATCCCGCCCTTCCCATCGTCTTAACTCTCGGGGCAGTTCTTTACCTTCGTTCTCACTCCTTCCGCCGTTTCTCACTCTCGCCCTCCTTACTGTCTTCCTTCCCTCCCTCCCTCCCGCTGCTAGTCCTTCCCTTCTTACCCTTCCCGTAGTCCTCCCTCCCAGCACCAGTCCTCATCGTCCTCTTACCTCCCCCAGTACCTCCTTCACTCCCTCTTCATCCCTCTTTCACCTCACCTACACCTCTTCTCCTGTTCTCCCTCTTTATACCACCTCTAAATCTCCCGCCCCCCCCCGGCTTTGTACCTCTTCCCTCTTACAAAAATTAGGATCAATAGGACCAAAATTAAACTACTTTATGTGTTTAATTTAAGGAAATCATTTTTTCTGATTACGAAAAAGTCTTCAACCATCTCCAGTAATAATTCACAATTAACCTTAATTGAATCAACAGGGAGAGAGGGGGGGAGGGGTGAGAATAAATAATAATTATTCCAAAATACTTTAACTAATGTCTACACCTACCATCCTATGTCCGTTCCCTACCTCAGACCATTTCCCCTCTAATTTGGTAAAAATAAGCCTTAATAATATAATAATAAATATATTCAAAAAAATCTGTGGATAGCTACAGCCTCCAGCATATATATATATATATATATATATATATATATATATATATATATATATATATATATATATATATATATATATATATATATATATATATATATATATATATATATATATATATATATATATATATATATATATATATATATATATATATATAAGCCCATAAGCAATCCAGTTGGGATCGCCCCATTGCCGACAAAGTAGCTCCAACATTACTGTAAGCTGCGACAACACCACATGATACTGCCCGACTTAGAGCTGTAGCAGCTCCCCATGCAGAGGACTTGCTATTAGCAACCCCCAATATCAGCTACTAGCACTCGTCTCACCACAGGCCCTCTGAATGGCTGTGGCTCTCCGCCTCACTGCCCGAATCCACACCGAATACAGGGGTTTTGGTGGCGAGGCAGTGGCCGACAGGTACGGACGACATGGCCTTCTCTGCCAAAGGACAGGAGGATGGCATGCAAGACACTGCGATGTTAACGACATTATAAAGAGAAGCCTTATCACGGAAGGTTGTCCAGCAGAGAGAGAGTCCCGTTCCGTATTGCCCCGCAACTCTGATGAGCCTGTTGGTCGCCCAGATGGGATCACGGTGAACCCCTGGAAGAATGGTAGACAGTTATTGTGGGACTACACTTGCGTTTCAACTTTAGGCAACACCTATGTTAACTTCAGTGCTGCTCAGGCAGGAGGTGCTGCCAATCACTGGGAAGCAGCCAAGTCACATAAAAACGGAGACCTTGATCACTACTACAATTTTGTCCCCATTGCCTCAGAGACACTTGGTGCCTGGGGTAAAAGTGCTGCAAGTTTTTTGAAGGAGCTGGGGTCGAAGCTAATTGAAACAACTAGAGACCCTACAGCCGTCAGTTTTCTCTTTCAGCGCCTTAGTGTGGAGATCCAGAGAGGAATGGCTCACAGCATCCATGCTTCCTGCCCGCAATCCAAGGAGCTGGATGAGTTTGGGGGTTGTAATATAAATATTATGATTAAATTGTATTTATTTTTTCGTTTCGTTGCCTTATTTATCATTAATTTTTAAATTTTCGGTATAAAAATTTATTTTTGTGTCTATGGATGTCTGTCTGTGTGTTTGTTTGAGTGTCCCTGTGAGTGTTTGGGGGAGTGTTTGTCCGGTTATACCTGTGGGTCCACGAGGCCATCTGTGTCCCCTCAGATGGTCTCCCTTATCACAGTTTTTGTGTATAGATGTGTGTCTGTGTGAGTGTTCGGGTGAGTGTGTGTCCGGTTATACCTGTGAGTCCACGAGGCCATCTGTGTCCCCTCAGATGGTCTTCTTTATCACAGTTTGTGTCTATGGATGCAGGCGATGAGTCACAATAACGCGGCTAAAGTATGTTGACCAGACCACACACTAGAAGGTGAAGGAACGACGACGTTTCGGTAAGTCCTTGACCATTCTCAAGTCGACTGAGAATGTGTCTATGAATGTGTGTCTGGGTGAGTGTCCCTGTGAGTGTCCGGGTGAGTGTGTGTGTTCGGGTATACCTGTGGGTCCACGAGGCAATCTGTGTTCCCTCAGATGGTCTTCCTTATTACAGTTTGTGTCTATGGATGTGTGTCTGAGTGAGTGTCCCTGTGAGTGTCCTGGTGAGTGTGTGTGTGTGTGTGTGTGTGTGTGTGTGTGTGTGTGTATGTGTGTGTGTGTGTGTGTGTGAGTGTCCGGGTTTATGTGTAGTTTGGTTTCTGGAACCATTTGTGTCCCTCCCTTCAACTCTTTTCCCTTATTCCCACCGTGGGTTCGAATCCCAGGTGATTAGACCTGCCCTAGGTCAATGGATCCAAGGTATCCATCCGTGGTCCCAACGGATTTCACCTCTTCCCTACTTTACTAGGAGTCAGGCTAATTCCAGCTATCCAGAGAACCTTTCGATACAGAGGCAGCTACAGGAGGGGACCACATAAATTAGTGCCCTGTAGTTACGTAACCGTTCCGACAGGCTCGATCGCAATCTATCCAGATGAGAACACGTTCTCATCCGACTAGACCACGCTGGAGTCGCTGTTTGTCTCAAATTTGGACCCTTTATTTATAGTTAGTATTTTTGGTGTATTAATTGATGTGTATTAATTTGTTAATGACTTAGGTAGAGTGATTTGGGGGGAGAGAGGGGGGGTTGGCGTGTGTAGTGTATTATACGAGATCGTGCTTGGGTTAGTATTCACCATCAACTATTACTAACTTGTAACTAACACAAATTTTTCCACACACTCCGGACCAAAGAGCCAGAGCTCAACCCCCGCAAGTACAACTAGGTGAGTACACACACACACACACACACACACACACACACACACAGGAAGCAGCCCATAACAGCTGTTTAAATCCCTGGTACCTATTTACTGCTAGGTAACAGGAACAACAGGGTGAAAGAAACTGCCCAGTTTCGTTTCTGCCCATCACCGGAGGATCGAACACGGACGCTAGGATTACGAGTTGAGAGCGCTGTCTACTCAGCTGTCAGGCCCCGTAGTGCGTGTACTCGTCAAAAACATAATTTGGGAGAGGTTAGGGGAAAGGAATGATGCTTCCTGGGTTGGGGAATTGGTGTGGGGTTAGTCACTCGGTGGCCTTGGACCTGTGGGGGAGGGCCGAGGGGGTTGCCAGTTATGAATTTAATGATTGAATTTGTTAAGATAGGGTATTTATGTAAAAGACGCTGTGAAGAGATAGTAACAAAAGTGTTCCTGACTGCTGTAAGGTAGTGAGTAACTGTCTTGTATGTTAGAAAAATGAATGCTTACTAGACAATTACTTTTTTCTTTGAAAACATTTTTTTGGAAAATAAATACAAGTTATTTTGTAAACAAAATATGATTTTTTTCCTTTAATAAACACACATGAGCACAAATGGTCCTCGGGAGTCAGAGAGATTGAGAATGAACAGCAAATAGTAACAAAAAATGAGACGATGATGGGATACTATTAATTCAAACATAAACCTGTTAAGTATGTAAATTACAGTACCACTAAACACGCGTACACCGTACATATGTCAATCAATTTACATAAATAAACATTCACTAATATGTTCCTTTAACAATGGACAGATAGATAATTACCATACACGTGTCAGTCCAATTGCAGGTACACATAGACACACATAGCTGCACTTGTCTGTCGCTCCTGACAATAGTAAACATGTAACAAAAAATGTGACAATGATGGGACACTATGTCATTCAAACGTACACACGCTAACATTATAAATTACAGTAACACTAAACACGCGTACATGTATATATGTCATTCAATTTACATAAAAAAAACATTCACTAATATGTTCCTTTTACAATTAACACACAGATAATTACCGTACACATGTCAGTCCAATTGCAGGTACACATAAACACACATAGCTGCACTTGTCTGTCGCTCCTGACAATAGTATACATAGGTATACACACAAAACAGTCCTTTATCAACTAATGTGTGTGTGTGTGTGTATTTATTCCTTGTATTTATTATTTGTGTCTGCAAAATCGAGTTATTAGCTCTTGGACCCCGCCTTTCTAACAAATGTATTTTTCCTCTTTTATATCAACTACATTTATTTCTCACTAACACACACGCATACACACACACACACACAGTGGAAACAGGAGGCCAGACACAGGATACAGAATAGGAGATGAAGAACTTAATGAAACGGACTGAGAGAAAGATCTAGGAGTTGATATCACACCAAACCTGTCTCCTGAAGCATACATAAAAAGAATAACGTCTGCGGCATATGCGAGACTGCCTAACATCAGAACAGCCTTCAGGAATCTGTGTAAGGAATCATTCAGAATCTTGTACACCACATATGTAAGACCAATCCTGGAGTATGCGGCCCCAGCATGGAGTCCGTATCTTGTCAAGCAGAAGATGAAGCAGGAAAAAGTCCAAAGGTATGCCACTAGACTAGTCCCAGAACTAAGAGGCATGAGTTACGAGGAAAGGCTGCGGGAAATGCACCTTACGGCACTGGAAGACAGAAGAGTAAGGGGAGACATGATCACAACCTACACAACCCTCAGAGGAATCGACCGGGTAAACAAGGATAAACTATTCAACACTGGTGGGACGCAAACAAGGGGACACAGGTGGAAACTGAGTACCCACATGAGCCACAGAGACGTTAGAAGTAACTTTTTCAGTGTCAGAGTAGTTAACGGATGGAATGCATTAAGCAGTGATGTGGTGGAGGCTGACTCCATACACAGTTTCAAATGTAGATATGATTGAGCCCAGTAGGCTCAGGAATCTGTACACCAGTTGATTGACAGTTGAGAGGTGGGACCAAAGAACCATAGCTCAACCCCCGCATGCACAAATAGGTGAGTACACACACACACACACGCGAACTAGTAGCCAACTGTCTAAATGGAGAGAGTTTATTGGTTGTAATTCTTAAGGTCCTCGTTCGAATCCCGGTTGACGCAAGAGGAAATCGGCAGATATTCTTTAACCTGATTCACCTGTTCACCTAGCACAAATGTATCCATCAATGTAGCCCTTTATTTATCTATTTATAATTGTCAATCCATCAATCTATCTTCCCATAAACCAACAATTTTTCATTATATACATCTATCTTACTATGTATCCGTCCATCTACTCGACTGTTTATCCATCCATCTACTCATCTGTCTTTTCATCCATCAACTCATCTATGGATCCGTCTATCCGTCAATGTATATATTTATCAATCAACGTATCCATCCATATATCTATCTATTACTATTTATATCTATCTCTCTATCTATTTGTATCCGACGATCCTACTAACTCATTTTCCATTAATCTATCCATTTATCATTCTACTTATCTATCAATCTATTTATTCATCTACTTCTCTTTCCATCTATCCATCTACTCATCTATCTAACCATTAATCTATCTACATACTCCCCACTCCGTCTCCTATCGTTTTCCCAAACTCCCTCCTCCCGTACCGGCTCCTTCTTTTTTCCACCCTCCCGTAACCCTGCTCATCCTCCCTCCTTCTGCCCTTCCCATACCCGCCCCTATTCCATCCCGCCCTTCCCATCGTCTTAACTCTCGGGGCAGTTCTTTACCTTCGTTCTCACTCCTTCCGCCGTTTCTCACTCTCGCCCTCCTTACTGTCTTCCTTCCCTCCCTCCCTCCCGCTGCTAGTCCTTCCCTTTTACCCTTCCCGTAGTCCTCCCTCCCAGCACCAGTTCTCATCGTCCTCTTACCTCCCCCAGTACCTCCTTCACTCCCTCTTCATCCCTCTTTCACCTCACCTACACCTCTTCTCCTGTTCTCCCTCTTTATACCACCTCTAAATCTCCCGCCCCCCCACCGGCTTTGTACCTCTTCCCTCTTACAAAAATTAGGATCAATAGGACCAAAATTAAACTACTTTATGTGTTTAATTTAAGGAAATCATTTTTTCTGATTACGAAAAAGTCTTCAACCATCTCCAGTAATAATTCACAATTAACCTTAATTGAATCAACAGGGAGAGAGGGGGGGAGGGGTGAGAATAAATAATAATTATTCCAAAATACTTTAACTAATGTCTACACCTACCATCCTATGTCCGTTCCCTACCTCAGACCATTTCCCCTCTAATTTGGTAAAAATAAGCCTTAATAATATAATAATAAATATATTCAAAAAAATCTGTGGATAGCTACAGCCTCCAGCATATATATATATATATATATTATATATATATATATATATATATATATTATATATATATATATATATATATATATATATATATATATATATATATATATATAAGCCCATAAGCAATCCAGTTGGGATCGCCCCATTGCCGACAAAGTAGCTCCAACATTACTGTAAGCTGCGACAACACCACATGATACTGCCCGACTTAGAGCTGTAGCAGCTCCCCATGCAGAGGACTTGCTATTAGCAACCCCCAATATCAGCTACTAGCACTCGTCTCACCACAGGCCCTCTGAATGGCTGTGGCTCTCCGCCTCACTGCCCGAATCCACACCGAATACAGGGGTTTTGGTGGCGAGGCAGTGGCCGACAGGTACGGACGACATGGCCTTCTCTGCCAAAGGACAGGAGGATGGCATGCAAGACACTGCGATGTTAACGACATTATAAAGAGAAGCCTTATCACGGAAGGTTGTCCAGCAGAGAGAGAGTCCCGTTCCGTATTGCCCCGCAACTCTGATGAGCCTGTTGGTCGCCCAGATGGGATCACGGTGAACCCCTGGAAGAATGGTAGACAGTTATTGTGGGACTACACTTGCGTTTCAACTTTAGGCAACACCTATGTTAACTTCAGTGCTGCTCAGGCAGGAGGTGCTGCCAATCACTGGGAAGCAGCCAAGTCACATAAAAACGGAGACCTTGATCACTACTACAATTTTGTCCCCATTGCCTCAGAGACACTTGGTGCCTGGGGTAAAAGTGCTGCAAGTTTTTTGAAGGAGCTGGGGTCGAAGCTAATTGAAACAACTAGAGACCCTACAGCCGTCAGTTTTCTCTTTCAGCGCCTTAGTGTGGAGATCCAGAGAGGAATGGCTCACAGCATCCATGCTTCCTGCCCGCAATCCAAGGAGCTGGATGAGTTTGGGGGTTGTAATATAAATATTATGATTAAATTGTATTTATTTTTTCGTTTCGTTGCCTTATTTATCATTAATTTTTAAATTTTCGGTATAAAAATTTATTTTTGTGTCTATGGATGTCTGTCTGTGTGTTTGTTTGAGTGTCCCTGTGAGTGTTTGGGGGAGTGTTTGTCCGGTTATACCTGTGGGTCCACGAGGCCATCTGTGTCCCCTCAGATGGTCTCCCTTATCACAGTTTTTGTGTATAGATGTGTGTCTGTGTGAGTGTTCGGGTGAGTGTGTGTCCGGTTATACCTGTGAGTCCACGAGGCCATCTGTGTCCCCTCAGATGGTCTTCTTTATCACAGTTTGTGTCTATGGATGCAGGCGATGAGTCACAATAACGCGGCTAAAGTATGTTGACCAGACCACACACTAGAAGGTGAAGGAACGACGACGTTTCGGTAAGTCCTTGACCATTCTCAAGTCGACTGAGAATGTGTCTATGAATGTGTGTCTGGGTGAGTGTCCCTGTGAGTGTCCGGGTGAGTGTGTGTGTTCGGGTATACCTGTGGGTCCACGAGGCAATCTGTGTTCCCTCAGATGGTCTTCCTTATTACAGTTTGTGTCTATGGATGTGTGTCTGAGTGAGTGTCCCTGTGAGTGTCCTGGTGAGTGTGTGTGTGTGTGTGTGTGTGTGTGTGTGTGTGTGTGTGTGTGTGAGTGTCCGGGTTTATGTGTAGTTTGGTTTCTGGAACCATTTGTGTCCCTCCCTTCAACTCTTTTCCCTTATTCCCACCGTGGGTTCGAATCCCAGGTGATTAGACCTGCCCTAGGTCAATGGATCCAAGGTATCCATCCGTGGTCCCAACGGATTTCACCTCTTCCCTACTTTACTAGGAGTCAGGCTAATTCCAGCTATCCAGAGAACCTTTCGATACAGAGGCAGCTACAGGAGGGGACCACATAAATTAGTGCCCTGTAGTTACGTAACCGTTCCGACAGGCTCGATCGCAATCTATCCAGATGAGAACACGTTCTCATCCGACTAGACCACGCTGGAGTCGCTGTTTGTCTCAAATTTGGACCCTTTATTTATAGTTAGTATTTTTGGTGTATTAATTGATGTGTATTAATTTGTTAATGACTTAGGTAGAGTGATTTGGGGGGAGAGGGGGGGTTGGCGTGTGTAGTGTATTATACGAGATCGTGCTTGGGTTAGTATTCACCATCAACTATTACTAACTTGTAACTAACACAAATTTTTCCACACACTCCGGACCAAAGAGCCAGAGCTCAACCCCCGCAAGTACAACTAGGTGAGTACACACACACACACACACACACACACACACACACAGAGGAAGCAGCCCATAACAGCTGTTTAAATCCCTGGTACCTATTTACTGCTAGGTAACAGGAACAACAGGGTGAAAGAAACTGCCCAGTTTCGTTTCTGCCATCACCGGAGGATCGAACACGGACGCTAGGATTACGAGTTGAGAGCGCTGTCTACTCAGCTGTCAGGCCCCGTAGTGCGTGTACTCGTCAAAAACATAATTTGGGAGAGGTTAGGGGAAAGGAATGATGCTTCCTGGGTTGGGGAATTGGTGTGGGGTTAGTCACTCGGTGGCCTTGGACCTGTGGGGGAGGGGGCCGAGGGGGTTGCCAGTTATGAATTTAATGATTGAATTTGTTAAGATAGGGTATTTATGTAAAAGACGCTGTGAAGAGATAGTAACAAAAGTGTTCCTGACTGCTGTAAGGTAGTGAGTAACTGTCTTGTATGTTAGAAAAATGAATGCTTACTAGACAATTACTTTTTCTTTGAAAACATTTTTTTGGAAAATAAATACAAGTTATTTTGTAAACAAAATATGATTATTTTCCTTTAATAAACACACATGAGCACAAATGGTCCTCGGGAGTCAGAGAGATTGAGAATGAACAGCAAAATAGTAACAAAAAATGAGACGATGATGGGATACTATTTAATTCAAACATAAACCTGTTAAGTATGTAAATTACAGTACCACTAAACACGCGTACACGTACATATGTCAATCAATTTACATAAATAAACATTCACTAATATGTTCCTTTAACAATGGACAGATAGATAATTACCATACACGTGTCAGTCCAATTGCAGGTACACATAGACACACATAGCTGCACTTGTCTGTCGCTCCTGACAATAGTAAACATGTAACAAAAAATGTGACAATGATGGGACACTATGTCATTCAAACGTACACACGCTAACATTATAAATTACAGTAACACTAAACACGCGTACATGTATATATGTCATTCAATTTACATAAAAAAAACATTCACTAATATGTTCCTTTTACAATTAACACACAGATAATTACCGTACACATGTCAGTCCAATTGCAGGTACACATAAACACACATAGCTGCACTTGTCTGTCGCTCCTGACAATAGTATACATAGGTATACACACAAAACAGTCCTTTATCAACTAATGTGTGTGTGTGTGTGTATTTATTCCTTGTATTTATTATTTGTGTCTGCAAAATCGAGTTATTAGCTCTTGGACCCCGCCTTTCTAACAAATGTATTTTTCCTCTTTTATATCAACTACATTTATTTCTCACTAACACACACGCATACACACACACACACACAGTGGAAACAGGAGGCCAGACACAGGATACAGAATAGGAGATGAAGAACTTAATGAAACGGACTGAGAGAAAGATCTAGGAGTTGATATCACACCAAACCTGTCTCCTGAAGCATACATAAAAAGAATAACGTCTGCGGCATATGCGAGACTGCCTAACATCAGAACAGCCTTCAGGAATCTGTGTAAGGAATCATTCAGAATCTTGTACACCACATATGTAAGACCAATCCTGGAGTATGCGGCCCCAGCATGGAGTCCGTATCTTGTCAAGCAGAAGATGAAGCAGGAAAAAGTCCAAAGGTATGCCACTAGACTAGTCCCAGAACTAAGAGGCATGAGTTACGAGGAAAGGCTGCGGGAAATGCACCTTACGGCACTGGAAGACAGAAGAGTAAGGGGAGACATGATCACAACCTACACAACCCTCAGAGGAATCGACCGGGTAAACAAGGATAAACTATTCAACACTGGTGGGACGCAAACAAGGGGACACAGGTGGAAACTGAGTACCCACATGAGCCACAGAGACGTTAGAAGTAACTTTTTCAGTGTCAGAGTAGTTAACGGATGGAATGCATTAAGCAGTGATGTGGTGGAGGCTGACTCCATACACAGTTTCAAATGTAGATATGATTGAGCCCAGTAGGCTCAGGAATCTGTACACCAGTTGATTGACAGTTGAGAGGTGGGACCAAAGAACCATAGCTCAACCCCCGCATGCACAAATAGGTGAGTACACACACACACACACGCGAACTAGTAGCCAACTGTCTAAATGGAGAGAGTTTATTGGTTGTAATTCTTAAGGTCCTCGTTCGAATCCCGGTTGACGCAAGAGGAAATCGGCAGATATTCTTTAACCTGATTCACCTGTTCACCTAGCACAAATGTATCCATCAATGTAGCCCTTTATTTATCTATTTATAATTGTCAATCCATCAATCTATCTTCCCATAAACCAACAATTTTTCATTATATACATCTATCTTACTATGTATCCGTCCATCTACTCGACTGTTTATCCATCCATCTACTCATCTGTCTTTTCATCCATCAACTCATCTATGGATCCGTCTATCCGTCAATGTATATATTTATCAATCAACGTATCCATCCATATATCTATCTATTACTATTTATATCTATCTCTCTATCTATTTGTATCCGACGATCCTACTAACTCATTTTCCATTAATCTATCCATTTATCATTCTACTTATCTATCAATCTATTTATTCATCTACTTCTCTTTCCATCTATCCATCTACTCATCTATCTAACCATTAATCTATCTACATACTCCCCACTCCGTCTCCTATCGTTTTCCCAAACTCCCTCCTCCCGTACCGGCTCCTTCTTTTTTCCACCCTCCCGTAACCCTGCTCATCCTCCCTCCTTCTGCCCTTCCCATACCCGCCCCTATTCCATCCCGCCCTTCCCATCGTCTTAACTCTCGGGGCAGTTCTTTACCTTCGTTCTCACTCCTTCCGCCGTTTCTCACTCTCGCCCTCCTTACTGTCTTCCTTCCCTCCCTCCCTCCCGCTGCTAGTCCTTCCCTTTTACCCTTCCCGTAGTCCTCCCTCCCAGCACCAGTCCTTCCATCGTCCTCTTACCTCCCCCAGTACCTCCTTCACTCCCTCTTCATCCCTCTTTCACCTCACCTACACCTCTTCTCCTGTTCTCCCTCTTTATACCACCTCTAAATCTCCCGCCCCCCCCCACCGGCTTTGTACCTCTTCCCTCTTACAAAAATTAGGATCAATAGGACCAAAATTAAACTACTTTATGTGTTTAATTTAAGGAAATCATTTTTTCTGATTACGAAAAAGTCTTCAACCATCTCCAGTAATAATTCACAATTAACCTTAATTGAATCAACAGGGAGAGAGGGGGGGAGGGGTGAGAATAAATAATAATTATTCCAAAATACTTTAACTAATGTCTACACCTACCATCCTATGTCCGTTCCCTACCTCAGACCATTTCCCCTCTAATTTGGTAAAAATAAGCCTTAATAATATAATAATAAATATATTCAAAAAAATCTGTGGATAGCTACAGCCTCCAGCATATATATATATATATATATATATATATATATATATATATATATATATATATATATATATATATATATATATATATATTATATATATATTATATATATATATATATATATAAAGCCCATAAGCAATCCAGTTGGGATCGCCCCATTGCCGACAAAGTAGCTCCAACATTACTGTAAGCTGCGACAACACCACATGATACTGCCCGACTTAGAGCTGTAGCAGCTCCCCATGCAGAGGACTTGCTATTAGCAACCCCCAATATCAGCTACTAGCACTCGTCTCACCACAGGCCCTCTGAATGGCTGTGGCTCTCCGCCTCACTGCCCGAATCCACACCGAATACAGGGGTTTTGGTGGCGAGGCAGTGGCCGACAGGTACGGACGACATGGCCTTCTCTGCCAAAGGACAGGAGGATGGCATGCAAGACACTGCGATGTTAACGACATTATAAAGAGAAGCCTTATCACGGAAGGTTGTCCAGCAGAGAGAGAGTCCCGTTCCGTATTGCCCCGCAACTCTGATGAGCCTGTTGGTCGCCCAGATGGGATCACGGTGAACCCCTGGAAGAATGGTAGACAGTTATTGTGGGACTACACTTGCGTTTCAACTTTAGGCAACACCTATGTTAACTTCAGTGCTGCTCAGGCAGGAGGTGCTGCCAATCACTGGGAAGCAGCCAAGTCACATAAAAACGGAGACCTTGATCACTACTACAATTTTGTCCCCATTGCCTCAGAGACACTTGGTGCCTGGGGTAAAAGTGCTGCAAGTTTTTTGAAGGAGCTGGGGTCGAAGCTAATTGAAACAACTAGAGACCCTACAGCCGTCAGTTTTCTCTTTCAGCGCCTTAGTGTGGAGATCCAGAGAGGAATGGCTCACAGCATCCATGCTTCCTGCCCGCAATCCAAGGAGCTGGATGAGTTTGGGGGTTGTAATATAAATATTATGATTAAATTGTATTTATTTTTTCGTTTCGTTGCCTTATTTATCATTAATTTTTAAATTTTCGGTATAAAAATTTATTTTTGTGTCTATGGATGTCTGTCTGTGTGTTTGTTTGAGTGTCCCTGTGAGTGTTTGGGGGAGTGTTTGTCCGGTTATACCTGTGGGTCCACGAGGCCATCTGTGTCCCCTCAGATGGTCTCCCTTATCACAGTTTTTGTGTATAGATGTGTGTCTGTGTGAGTGTTCGGGTGAGTGTGTGTCCGGTTATACCTGTGAGTCCACGAGGCCATCTGTGTCCCCTCAGATGGTCTTCTTTATCACAGTTTGTGTCTATGGATGCAGGCGATGAGTCACAATAACGCGGCTAAAGTATGTTGACCAGACCACACACTAGAAGGTGAAGGAACGACGACGTTTCGGTAAGTCCTTGACCATTCTCAAGTCGACTGAGAATGTGTCTATGAATGTGTGTCTGGGTGAGTGTCCCTGTGAGTGTCCGGGTGAGTGTGTGTGTTCGGGTATACCTGTGGGTCCACGAGGCAATCTGTGTTCCCTCAGATGGTCTTCCTTATTACAGTTTGTGTCTATGGATGTGTGTCTGAGTGAGTGTCCCTGTGAGTGTCCTGGTGAGTGTGTGTGTGTGTGTGTGTGTGTGTGTATGTGTGTGTGTGTGTGTGTGTGAGTGTCCGGGTTTATGTGTAGTTTGGTTTCTGGAACCATTTGTGTCCCTCCCTTCAACTCTTTTCCCTTATTCCCACCGTGGGTTCGAATCCCAGGTGATTAGACCTGCCCTAGGTCAATGGATCCAAGGTATCCATCCGTGGTCCCAACGGATTTCACCTCTTCCCTACTTTACTAGGAGTCAGGCTAATTCCAGCTATCCAGAGAACCTTTCGATACAGAGGCAGCTACAGGAGGGGACCACATAAATTAGTGCCCTGTAGTTACGTAACCGTTCCGACAGGCTCGATCGCAATCTATCCAGATGAGAACACGTTCTCATCCGACTAGACCACGCTGGAGTCGCTGTTTGTCTCAAATTTGGACCCTTTATTTATAGTTAGTATTTTTGGTGTATTAATTGATGTGTATTAATTTGTTAATGACTTAGGTAGAGTGATTTGGGGGGAGAGAGGGGGGGTTGGCGTGTGTAGTGTATTATACGAGATCGTGCTTGGGTTAGTATTCACCATCAACTATTACTAACTTGTAACTAACACAAATTTTTCCACACACTCCGGACCAAAGAGCCAGAGCTCAACCCCCGCAAGTACAACTAGGTGAGTACACACACACACACACACACACACACACACACACACACACAGAGGAAGCAGCCCATAACAGCTGTTTAAATCCCTGGTACCTATTTACTGCTAGGTAACAGGAACAACAGGGTGAAAGAAACTGCCCAGTTTCGTTTCTGCCATCACCGGAGGATCGAACACGGACGCTAGGATTACGAGTTGAGAGCGCTGTCTACTCAGCTGTCAGGCCCCGTAGTGCGTGTACTCGTCAAAAACATAATTTGGGAGAGGTTAGGGGAAAGGAATGATGCTTCCTGGGTTGGGGAATTGGTGTGGGGTTAGTCACTCGGTGGCCTTGGACCTGTGGGGGAGGGGGCCGAGGGGGTTGCCAGTTATGAATTTAATGATTGAATTTGTTAAGATAGGGTATTTATGTAAAAGACGCTGTGAAGAGATAGTAACAAAAGTGTTCCTGACTGCTGTAAGGTAGTGAGTAACTGTCTTGTATGTTAGAAAAATGAATGCTTACTAGACAATTACTTTTTCTTTGAAAACATTTTTTTGGAAAATAAATACAAGTTATTTTGTAAACAAAATATGATTATTTTCCTTTAATAAACACACATGAGCACAAATGGTCCTCGGGAGTCAGAGAGATTGAGAATGAACAGCAAAATAGTAACAAAAAATGAGACGATGATGGGATACTATTTAATTCAAACATAAACCTGTTAAGTATGTAAATTACAGTACCACTAAACACGCGTACACGTACATATGTCAATCAATTTACATAAATAAACATTCACTAATATGTTCCTTTAACAATGGACAGATAGATAATTACCATACACGTGTCAGTCCAATTGCAGGTACACATAGACACACATAGCTGCACTTGTCTGTCGCTCCTGACAATAGTAAACATGTAACAAAAAATGTGACAATGATGGGACACTATGTCATTCAAACGTACACACGCTAACATTATAAATTACAGTAACACTAAACACGCGTACATGTATATATGTCATTCAATTTACATAAAAAAAACATTCACTAATATGTTCCTTTTACAATTAACACACAGATAATTACCGTACACATGTCAGTCCAATTGCAGGTACACATAAACACACATAGCTGCACTTGTCTGTCGCTCCTGACAATAGTATACATAGGTATACACACAAAACAGTCCTTTATCAACTAATGTGTGTGTGTGTGTGTATTTATTCCTTGTATTTATTATTTGTGTCTGCAAAATCGAGTTATTAGCTCTTGGACCCCGCCTTTCTAACAAATGTATTTTTCCTCTTTTATATCAACTACATTTATTTCTCACTAACACACACGCATACACACACACACACAGTGGAAACAGGAGGCCAGACACAGGATACAGAATAGGAGATGAAGAACTTAATGAAACGGACTGAGAGAAAGATCTAGGAGTTGATATCACACCAAACCTGTCTCCTGAAGCATACATAAAAAGAATAACGTCTGCGGCATATGCGAGACTGCCTAACATCAGAACAGCCTTCAGGAATCTGTGTAAGGAATCATTCAGAATCTTGTACACCACATATGTAAGACCAATCCTGGAGTATGCGGCCCCAGCATGGAGTCCGTATCTTGTCAAGCAGAAGATGAAGCAGGAAAAAGTCCAAAGGTATGCCACTAGACTAGTCCCAGAACTAAGAGGCATGAGTTACGAGGAAAGGCTGCGGGAAATGCACCTTACGGCACTGGAAGACAGAAGAGTAAGGGGAGACATGATCACAACCTACACAACCCTCAGAGGAATCGACCGGGTAAACAAGGATAAACTATTCAACACTGGTGGGACGCAAACAAGGGGACACAGGTGGAAACTGAGTACCCACATGAGCCACAGAGACGTTAGAAGTAACTTTTTCAGTGTCAGAGTAGTTAACGGATGGAATGCATTAAGCAGTGATGTGGTGGAGGCTGACTCCATACACAGTTTCAAATGTAGATATGATTGAGCCCAGTAGGCTCAGGAATCTGTACACCAGTTGATTGACAGTTGAGAGGTGGGACCAAAGAACCATAGCTCAACCCCCGCATGCACAAATAGGTGAGTACACACACACACACACGCGAACTAGTAGCCAACTGTCTAAATGGAGAGAGTTTATTGGTTGTAATTCTTAAGGTCCTCGTTCGAATCCCGGTTGACGCAAGAGGAAATCGGCAGATATTCTTTAACCTGATTCACCTGTTCACCTAGCACAAATGTATCCATCAATGTAGCCCTTTATTTATCTATTTATAATTGTCAATCCATCAATCTATCTTCCCATAAACCAACAATTTTTCATTATATACATCTATCTTACTATGTATCCGTCCATCTACTCGACTGTTTATCCATCCATCTACTCATCTGTCTTTTCATCCATCAACTCATCTATGGATCCGTCTATCCGTCAATGTATATATTTATCAATCAACGTATCCATCCATATATCTATCTATTACTATTTATATCTATCTCTCTATCTATTTGTATCCGACGATCCTACTAACTCATTTTCCATTAATCTATCCATTTATCATTCTACTTATCTATCAATCTATTTATTCATCTACTTCTCTTTCCATCTATCCATCTACTCATCTATCTAACCATTAATCTATCTACATACTCCCCACTCCGTCTCCTATCGTTTTCCCAAACTCCCTCCTCCCGTACCGGCTCCTTCTTTTTTCCACCCTCCCGTAACCCTGCTCATCCTCCCTCCTTCTGCCCTTCCCATACCCGCCCCTATTCCATCCCGCCCTTCCCATCGTCTTAACTCTCGGGGCAGTTCTTTACCTTCGTTCTCACTCCTTCCGCCGTTTCTCACTCTCGCCCTCCTTACTGTCTTCCTTCCCTCCCTCCCTCCCGCTGCTAGTCCTTCCCTTCTTACCCTTCCCGTAGTCCCTCCCTCCCAGCACCAGTCCTTCTCATCGTCCTCTTACCTCCCCCAGTACCTCCTTCACTCCCTCTTCATCCCTCTTTCACCTCACCTACACCTCTTCTCCTGTTCTCCCTCTTTATACCACCTCTAAATCTCCCGCCCCCCCCACCGGCTTTGTACCTCTTCCCTCTTACAAAAATTAGGATCAATAGGACCAAAATTAAACTACTTTATGTGTTTAATTTAAGGAAATCATTTTTTCTGATTACGAAAAAGTCTTCAACCATCTCCAGTAATAATTCACAATTAACCTTAATTGAATCAACAGGGAGAGAGGGGGGGGGGGTGAGAATAAATAATAATTATTCCAAAATACTTTAACTAATGTCTACACCTACCATCCTATGTCCGTTCCCTACCTCAGACCATTTCCCCTCTAATTTGGTAAAAATAAGCCTTAATAATATAATAATAAATATATTCAAAAAAATCTGTGGATAGCTACAGCCTCCAGCATATATATATATATATATATATATATATATATATATATATATATATATATATATATATATATATATATATATATATATATATATATATATATATATATATATATATATATATATATATATATATATAATATATATATATATATATATATATATATATATATATATATATATATATATATATATATATATATATATATATATATATATATATATATATATATATATATATATATATATATATATATATAAGCCCATAAGCAATCCAGTTGGGATCGCCCCATTGCCGACAAAGTAGCTCCAACATTACTGTAAGCTGCGACAACACCACATGATACTGCCCGACTTAGAGCTGTAGCAGCTCCCCATGCAGAGGACTTGCTATTAGCAACCCCCAATATCAGCTACTAGCACTCGTCTCACCACAGGCCCTCTGAATGGCTGTGGCTCTCCGCCTCACTGCCCGAATCCACACCGAATACAGGGGTTTTGGTGGCGAGGCAGTGGCCGACAGGTACGGACGACATGGCCTTCTCTGCCAAAGGACAGGAGGATGGCATGCAAGACACTGCGATGTTAACGACATTATAAAGAGAAGCCTTATCACGGAAGGTTGTCCAGCAGAGAGAGAGTCCCGTTCCGTATTGCCCCGCAACTCTGATGAGCCTGTTGGTCGCCCAGATGGGATCACGGTGAACCCCTGGAAGAATGGTAGACAGTTATTGTGGGACTACACTTGCGTTTCAACTTTAGGCAACACCTATGTTAACTTCAGTGCTGCTCAGGCAGGAGGTGCTGCCAATCACTGGGAAGCAGCCAAGTCACATAAAAACGGAGACCTTGATCACTACTACAATTTTGTCCCCATTGCCTCAGAGACACTTGGTGCCTGGGGTAAAAGTGCTGCAAGTTTTTTGAAGGAGCTGGGGTCGAAGCTAATTGAAACAACTAGAGACCCTACAGCCGTCAGTTTTCTCTTTCAGCGCCTTAGTGTGGAGATCCAGAGAGGAATGGCTCACAGCATCCATGCTTCCTGCCCGCAATCCAAGGAGCTGGATGAGTTTGGGGGTTGTAATATAAATATTATGATTAAATTGTATTTATTTGTTTCGTTTCGTTGCCTTATTAATCATTAATTTTTAAATTTTCACGGGGGGGGGGGGGTATAAAAATTTATTTTTGTGTCTATGGATGGTCTGTCTGTGTGTTTGTTTGAGTGTCCCTGTGAGTGTTTGGGGGAGTGGTGTTGTCCGGTTATACCTGTGGGTCCACGAGGCCATCTGTGTCCACCTCAGATGGTCCTCCTATCACAGTTTTTGTGTATAGGTGTGTGTCTGTGTGCAGTGTCTCGTGTGAGTGTGTGTCCTTGTTATACCTGTGAGTCCACGAGGCCAATCTGTGGTCCCCCAGCATGGTCTTCTTTATCACAGTTTGTGTCTATGGATGCAGGCGATGAGTCACAATAACGCGGCTAAAGTATGTTGACCAGACCATACACACTAGAAGGTGAAGGAACGGACGACGTTTTCCCCCCCCCCCCCTCCCCCCGGTAAGTCCTTGACCCATATCTCAAAGTCGACTGAGAATGTGTCTATGAATGTGTGTACTGGGTGAGTGTCCCTGTGAGTGTCCGGGTGAGTGTGTGTGTTCGGGTATACCTGTGGGTCCACGAGGCAATCTGTGTTCCCTCAGATGGTCTTCCTTATTACAGTTTGTGTCTATGGATGTGTGTCTGAGTGAGTGTCCCTGTGAGTGTCCTGGTGAGTGTGTGTGTGTGTGTGTGTGTGTATGTGTGTGTGTGTGTGTGTGTGAGTGTCCGGGTTTATGTGTAGTTTGGTTTCTGGAACCATTTGTGTCCCTCCCTTCAACTCTTTTCCCTTATTCCCACCGTGGGTTCGAATCCCAGGTGATTAGACCTGCCCTAGGTCAATGGATCCAAGGTATCCGTCCGTGGTCCCAACGGATTTCACCTCTTCCCTACTTTACTAGGAGTCAGGCTAATTCCAGCTATCCAGAGAACCTTTCGATACAGAGGCAGCTACAGGAGGGGACCACATAAATTAGTGCCCTGTAGTTACGTAACCGTTCCGACAGGCTCGATCGCAATCTATCCAGATGAGAACACGTTCTCATCCGACTAGACACGCTGAGTCGCTGTTTTGTCTCAAATTTGGACCCTTTATTTATAGTTAGTATTTTTGGTGTATTAATTGATGTGTATTAATTTGTTAATGACTTAGGTAGAGTGATTTGGGGGGAGAGAGGGGGGGTTGGCGTGTGTAGTGTATTATACGAGATCGTGCTTGGGTTAGTATTCACCATCAACTATTACTAACTTGTAACTAACACAAATTTTTCCACACACTCCGGACCAAAGAGCCAGAGCTCAACCCCCGCAAGTACAACTAGGTGAGTACACACACACACACACACACACACACACACAGAGGAAGCAGCCCATAACAGCTGTTTAAATCCCTGGTACCTATTTACTGCTAGGTAACAGGAACAACAGGTGAAAGAAACTGCCCAGTTTCGTTTCTGCCATCACCGGAGGATCGAACACGGACGCTAGGATTACGAGTTGAGAGCGCTGTCTACTCAGCTGTCAGGCCCCGTAGTGCGTGTACTCGTCAAAAACATAATTTGGGAGAGGTTAGGGGAAAGGAATGATGCTTCCTGGGTTGGGGAATTGGTGTGGGGTTAGTCACTCGGTGGCCTTGGACCTGTGGGGGAGGGGGCCGAGGGGGTTGCCAGTTATGAATTTAATGATTGAATTTGTTAAGATAGGGTATTTATGTAAAAGACGCTGTGAAGAGATAGTAACAAAAGTGTTCCTGACTGCTGTAAGGTAGTGAGTAACTGTCTTGTATGTTAGAAAAATGAATGCTTACTAGACAATTACTTTTTCTTTGAAAACATTTTTTTGGAAAATAAATACAAGTTATTTTGTAAACAAAATATGATTATTTTCCTTTAATAAACACACATGAGCACAAATGGTCCTCGGGAGTCAGAGAGATTGAGAATGAACAGCAAAATAGTAACAAAAAATGAGACGATGATGGGATACTATTTAATTCAAACATAAACCTGTTAAGTATGTAAATTACAGTACCACTAAACACGCGTACACGTACATATGTCAATCAATTTACATAAATAAACATTCACTAATATGTTCCTTTAACAATGGACAGATAGATAATTACCATACACGTGTCAGTCCAATTGCAGGTACACATAGACACACATAGCTGCACTTGTCTGTCGCTCCTGACAATAGTAAACATGTAACAAAAAATGTGACAATGATGGGACACTATGTCATTCAAACGTACACACGCTAACATTATAAATTACAGTAACACTAAACACGCGTACATGTATATATGTCATTCAATTTACATAAAAAAAACATTCACTAATATGTTCCTTTTACAATTAACACACAGATAATTACCGTACACATGTCAGTCCAATTGCAGGTACACATAAACACACATAGCTGCACTTGTCTGTCGCTCCTGACAATAGTATACATAGGTATACACACAAAACAGTCCTTTATCAACTAATGTGTGTGTGTGTGTATTTATTCCTTGTATTTATTATTTGTGTCTGCAAAATCGAGTTATTAGCTCTTGGACCCCGCCTTTCTAACAAATGTATTTTTCCTCTTTTATATCAACTACATTTATTTCTCACTAACACACACGCATACACACACACACACACAGTGGAAACAGGAGGCCAGACACAGGATACAGAATAGGAGATGAAGAACTTAATGAAACGGACTGAGAGAAAGATCTAGGAGTTGATATCACACCAAACCTGTCTCCTGAAGCATACATAAAAAGAATAACGTCTGCGGCATATGCGAGACTGCCTAACATCAGAACAGCCTTCAGGAATCTGTGTAAGGAATCATTCAGAATCTTGTACACCACATATGTAAGACCAATCCTGGAGTATGCGGCCCCAGCATGGAGTCCGTATCTTGTCAAGCAGAAGATGAAGCAGGAAAAAGTCCAAAGGTATGCCACTAGACTAGTCCCAGAACTAAGAGGCATGAGTTACGAGGAAAGGCTGCGGGAAATGCACCTTACGGCACTGGAAGACAGAAGAGTAAGGGGAGACATGATCACAACCTACACAACCCTCAGAGGAATCGACCGGGTAAACAAGGATAAACTATTCAACACTGGTGGGACGCAAACAAGGGGACACAGGTGGAAACTGAGTACCCACATGAGCCACAGAGACGTTAGAAGTAACTTTTTCAGTGTCAGAGTAGTTAACGGATGGAATGCATTAAGCAGTGATGTGGTGGAGGCTGACTCCATACACAGTTTCAAATGTAGATATGATTGAGCCCAGTAGGCTCAGGAATCTGTACACCAGTTGATTGACAGTTGAGAGGTGGGACCAAAGAACCATAGCTCAACCCCCGCATGCACAAATAGGTGAGTACACACACACACACACGCGAACTAGTAGCCAACTGTCTAAATGGAGAGAGTTTATTGGTTGTAATTCTTAAGGTCCTCGTTCGAATCCCGGTTGACGCAAGAGGAAATCGGCAGATATTCTTTAACCTGATTCACCTGTTCACCTAGCACAAATGTATCCATCAATGTAGCCCTTTATTTATCTATTTATAATTGTCAATCCATCAATCTATCTTCCCATAAACCAACAATTTTTCATTATATACATCTATCTTACTATGTATCCGTCCATCTACTCGACTGTTTATCCATCCATCTACTCATCTGTCTTTTCATCCATCAACTCATCTATGGATCCGTCTATCCGTCAATGTATATATTTATCAATCAACGTATCCATCCATATATCTATCTATTACTATTTATATCTATCTCTCTATCTATTTGTATCCGACGATCCTACTAACTCATTTTCCATTAATCTATCCATTTATCATTCTACTTATCTATCAATCTATTTATTCATCTACTTCTCTTTCCATCTATCCATCTACTCATCTATCTAACCATTAATCTATCTACATACTCCCCACTCCGTCTCCTATCGTTTTCCCAAACTCCCTCCTCCCGTACCGGCTGAGTACGGGAGGAGTACAAATAGGTGAGTACACACACACACACACGCGAACTAGTAGCCAACTGTCTAAATGGAGAGAGTTTATTGGTTGTAATTCTTAAGGTCCTCGTTCGAATCCCGGTTGACGCAAGAGGAAATCGGCAGATATTCTTTAACCTGATTCACCTGTTCACCTAGCACAAATGTATCCATCAATGTAGCCCTTTATTTATCTATTTATAATTGTCAATCCATCAATCTATCTTCCCATAAACCAACAATTTTTCATTATATACATCTATCTTACTATGTATCCGTCCATCTACTCGACTGTTTATCCATCCATCTACTCATCTGTCTTTTCATCCATCAACTCATCTATGGATCCGTCTATCCGTCAATGTATATATTTATCAATCAACGTATCCATCCATATATCTATCTATTACTATTTATATCTATATCTCTATCTATTTGTATCCGACGATCCTACTAACTCATTTTCCATTAATCTATCCATTTATCATTCTACTTATCTATCAATCTATTTATTCATCTACTTCTCTTTCCATCTATCCATCTACTCATCTATCTAACCATTAATCTATCTACATACTCCCCACTCCGTCTCCTATCGTTTTCCCAAACTCCCTCCTCCCGTACCGGCTCCTTCTTTTTTCCACCCTCCGTAACCCTGCTCATCCTCCCTCCTTCTGCCCTTCCCATACCCGCCCCTATTCCATCCCGCCCTTCCCATCGTCTTAACTCTCGGGGCAGTTCTTTACCTTCGTTCTCACTCCTTCCGCCGTTTCTCACTCTCGCCCTCCTTACTGTCTTCCTTCCCTCCCTCCCTCCCGCTGCTAGTCCTTCCCTTCTTACCCTTCCCGTAGTCCTCCCTCCCAGCACCAGTCCTTCTCATCGTCCTCTTACCTCCCCCAGTACCTCCTTCACTCCCTCTTCATCCCTCTTTCACACTCACCTACACCTCTTCTCCTGTTCTCCCTCTTTATACCACCTCTAAATCTCCCGCCCCCCCCACCGGCTTTGTACCTCTTCCCTCTTACAAAAATTAGGATCAATAGGACCAAAATTAAACTACTTTATGTGTTTAATTTAAGGAAATCATTTTTTCTGATTACGAAAAAGTCTTCAACCATCTCCAGTAATAATTCACAATTAACCTTAATTGAATCAACAGGGAGAGAGGGGGGGAGGGGTGAGAATAAATAATAATTATTCCAAAATACTTTAACTAATGTCTACACCTACCATCCTATGTCCGTTCCCTACCTCAGACCATTTCCCCTCTAATTTGGTAAAAATAAGCCTTAATAATATAATAATAAATATATTCAAAAAAATCTGTGGATAGCTACAGCCTCCAGCAATATATATATATATATATATATATATATATATATATATATATATATATAATATATATATATATATATATATAATATATAATATAATATATATATATATTATTATATATATATTATATATATATATATATATATATATATATATATATATAATATATATATATATATATATATATTATATATATATATATATATATATATAATTATATATATATATAATATATATATATATAAGCCCATAAGCAATCCAGTTGGGATCGCCCCATTGCCGACAAAGTAGCTCCAACATTACTGTAAGCTGCGACAACACCACATGATACTGCCCGACTTAGAGCTGTAGCAGCTCCCCATGCAGAGGACTTGCTATTAGCAACCCCCAATATCAGCTACTAGCACTCGTCTCACCACAGGCCCTCTGAATGGCTGTGGCTCTCCGCCTCACTGCCCGAATCCACACCGAATACAGGGGTTTTGGTGGCGAGGCAGTGGCCGACAGGTACGGACGACATGGCCTTCTCTGCCAAAGGACAGGAGGATGGCATGCAAGACACTGCGATGTTAACGACATTATAAAGAGAAGCCTTATCACGGAAGGTTGTCCAGCAGAGAGAGAGTCCCGTTCCGTATTGCCCCGCAACTCTGATGAGCCTGTTGGTCGCCCAGATGGGATCACGGTGAACCCCTGGAAGAATGGTAGACAGTTATTGTGGGACTACACTTGCGTTTCAACTTTAGGCAACACCTATGTTAACTTCAGTGCTGCTCAGGCAGGAGGTGCTGCCAATCACTGGGAAGCAGCCAAGTCACATAAAAACGGAGACCTTGATCACTACTACAATTTTGTCCCCATTGCCTCAGAGACACTTGGTGCCTGGGGTAAAAGTGCTGCAAGTTTTTTGAAGGAGCTGGGGTCGAAGCTAATTGAAACAACTAGAGACCCTACAGCCGTCAGTTTTCTCTTTCAGCGCCTTAGTGTGGAGATCCAGAGAGGAATGGCTCACAGTCCATGCTTCCTGCCCGCAATCCAAGGAGCTGGATGAGTTTGGGGGTTGTAATATAAATATTATGATTAAATTGTATTTATTTTTTCGTTTCGTTGCCTTATTTATCATTAATTTTTAAATTTTCGGTATAAAAATTTATTTTTGTGTCTATGGATGTCTGTCTGTGTGTTTGTTTGAGTGTCCCTGTGAGTGTTTGGGGGAGTGTTTGTCCGGTTATACCTGTGGGTCCACGAGGCCATCTGTGTCCCCTCAGATGGTCTCCCTTATCACAGTTTTTGTGTATAGATGTGTGTCTGTGTGAGTGTTCGGGTGAGTGTGTGTCCGGTTATACCTGTGAGTCCACGAGGCCATCTGTGTCCCCTCAGATGGTCTTCTTTATCACAGTTTGTGTCTATGGATGCAGGCGATGAGTCACAATAACGCGGCTAAAGTATGTTGACCAGACCACACACTAGAAGGTGAAGGAACGACGACGTTTCGGTAAGTCCTTGACCATTCTCAAGTCGACTGAGAATGTGTCTATGAATGTGTGTCTGGGTGAGTGTCCCTGTGAGTGTCCGGGTGAGTGTGTGTGTTCGGGTATACCTGTGGGTCCACGAGGCAATCTGTGTTCCCTCAGATGGTCTTCCTTATTACAGTTTGTGTCTATGGATGTGTGTCTGAGTGAGTGTCCCTGTGAGTGTCCTGGTGAGTGTGTGTGTGTGTGTGTGTGTGTGTATGTGTGTGTGTGTGTGTGTGTGAGTGTCCGGGTTTATGTGTAGTTTGGTTTCTGGAACCATTTGTGTCCCTCCCTTCAACTCTTTTCCCTTATTCCCACCGTGGGTTCGAATCCCAGGTGATTAGACCTGCCCTAGGTCAATGGATCCAAGGTATCCGTCCGTGGTCCCAACGGATTTCACCTCTTCCCTACTTTACTAGGAGTCAGGCTAATTCCAGCTATCCAGAGAACCTTTCGATACAGAGGCAGCTACAGGAGGGGACCACATAAATTAGTGCCCTGTAGTTACGTAACCGTTCCGACAGGCTCGATCGCAATCTATCCAGATGAGAACACGTTCTCATCCGACTAGACCACGCTGGAGTCGCTGTTTGTCTCAAATTTGGACCCTTTATTTATAGTTAGTATTTTTGGTGTATTAATTGATGTGTATTAATTTGTTAATGACTTAGGTAGAGTGATTTGGGGGAGAGAGGGGGGGTTGGCGTGTGTAGTGTATTATACGAGATCGTGCTTGGGTTAGTATTCACCATCAACTATTACTAACTTGTAACTAACACAAATTTTTCCACACACTCCGGACCAAAGAGCCAGAGCTCAACCCCCGCAAGTACAACTAG